>NW_022987807.1:0-142500 GCF_902827165.1 Trematomus bernacchii | reverse complement strand
ATACTGACCTAAAAATGAACCATGTCTTCTTGTTTCTGCTCTAATGAGCCTCTACCCAGGGGCGGACTGGCCATCGGGACGCTCGGGACGAATCCCGATGGGCCGGTACTGAAGTGGGCCGGTCGGACGATGTGGGCCGTTCGGATAAGTCACTAGCACCCCACCCCCCACGTCGCCAATTTACTAGCGGTATTTACTTGCGGTACCGAGGTGGGCCTGTGGTACCGAAGTGGGCTGGTCCAGAGTCCCGGGCTGATTTGTAGTCCCAGTCCGCCCCTGCCTCTACCACTTGTGATAAACAAACATAAATTGACCTCTAAATTCTCTCAATTAACCCAATCATCTCTTTTATTCACTGTGAGGTCACTTCCAGCTGATAGAAACCTAGTCAACCTGTCATGAGGTTAGTTTTGTGTTTATTACATTACATTACATGTTACTTGTTAGACGCTTTTATCCAAAGCGACTTACATACTCAATACTGTGGGCAATCCCCACAGGAGCAATTTGGGGTGAAGTGTCTTGCCCAGAGACACAACGACATGCTGACTGCAGTGGGGTTTGAACCTGTGACCCCCTGACCCCAACACCAAGGCTCTATCCACTGCGCCACACGCCTCCCTGTTTATAGTTTCAGTTTTATTTTGAAATGTGTCACCTCTTTGTATCTTGTCTAGTTTGACTTCCTGTCTTTAGATTCCCTCCTGTCTGATTGTCTGATTGTCTCCACCTGCTGCTCCTGCTGCTCCTGTCCCCCCCCCCCCCTCCCTCCCCAGCTGTGTGATTAACATTGTGTGTATTTACTCATGTCTTCCCTTTTGCTTCTTGATGCTTCGTCGTCGTTGTTCCTGATGTCTGATCCCTGGTCCGCATGTTTTCGATTCCCCTGGTCTGCCCTTTGTCTCCGGCCTCTTTAAGGTTTGTTCCTCGATTTTTGGTTGTTCATTTTCTTTTTGTTTAACTTTGCCTGCCCCTGCAGTTGTTGTGTTTTTTAAGAAACAGCTTTTATTTTAATAAAGCCCGCCTTAGGTTCATATTCATTTAGATGCCTCCTCTGTTTTTGGGTCCTTACCTTCAACCCTGAAACAACCACAATAATCCTAAAGTTACATTTTTTGTGCAGATTAAATGAGATTTAACACATTCTGTGAGATTTGGAAGTGCTGTGGGCAAGTATATTTATGTTTTAACTTTTGGGCTAATCCATGCTAGCTGTGTCTTTTGTAACTATGCCTTAGCATTAGCTTCACATTTAGCATAAAAACGAGTGTGATATCAATCTCTTCCAACTTTCAACTAGGAAGCAAATTAGCCTATTCCCTTAAATGTCAAACAATAACCTTTAAAGTAAATAAAACAATTTCTTCTTTACAATTCTTAGACACCCTCTCTATCAATATTACTATCACATACATGGTGTGCTAGTGAAGTATTTATGCCCTGCTACCTCCTTATGCTCTTCAGCACTGACGGCATGTTTTTAATGCTAATATGTAAAGCAATTGTATACAGGACTGTGACTAGGTTTCATAATTTCAGGAAGATTAAGCTTCTTGCCGCAGCAGCAACACAATAACGGAGTATTCCTACCTTGAAATGCTAAAGCAGAGTGAGCAGATGATTTTCTTGTAATTACAGTGGATTCTACTTGAAAAGGTTTCATAGTTGACGGTGTAGAAGAAATCCCAACAACACTTCCATTAATGCTCCGATTTAATTAGCCAACGAAACAGAGCTCCATGTGTTTGTTTATGTGTGTTTGCCTCTCAAATGAATGCTTCTGGGTGCATTTTAATAACATTTCTGCATTCCTTTGTAAATCCATCAATAGTTGTTTTTTGCTCAGCGTGAAATACCCACATCCATTGTCTCTCCAAGAAATTGAAAACATAAACTGGAGGAAGGCCGCCGAGCCGCAGAATATCAATCAGTCTGCAAACAAGTCGGAGATGTCAGCGGAGTAATGGCTTTTGTTTGACGAAGACTCCATAGCTGGTGCACATAGGGATTTAAAACAATAATCTTTCCGGCGTAATGACTAGGTAATATGGATAGTCCATTTATCTTTGATTAGATTTTTTGATGCAGGGATTCATTCCCTCGGCTCCCTGTTTCATTATTCTTTCTAATTACCTGCGCCGATTCGCCCATCAAGCATCGGTACACTGGCAAGATGTAATTGCTTCTGCCATAAATCAAGAAACATTTGGGGGCGTCTCCGGAGAGCTCGTTCTCCATTAAAGCAAACACACCGAAAAGCCAGGCTTATGTTCATATTGATCAATCCAATCATTCATTTTGACAATTTCTATTTGATGTGCTCAGTTTCTATCCTAATGTTTTTGGAGTTTTTCCACTACTCATTGCAGAGGATTAAAACTGTGGCCTTTAAACTTAGTTTTGTTTATATGTTATTGACTTTTAGAGGTGGATTTTGTTACTTTCAGTTGAAGGAAAGCTAGCTTTTTCCTCCTGTTTCAAGTGCTCAGCTAAGGCTGCATTCATGAGGTGTCGAAATGATCGGGAAATAGTTCCCATCTCATCAAAGATTTGGAAAATGGACAAAAATGTTGGTACACAGCTTCTCACAAAGATATATTATTGATTATATTGACCGATGCAAAAGAAACAACCCCCACGAAAGTAAATGCTACTAATTGACATATAGCATAAACATTTTTTGCTCAGATGTTATTTGCAATACGGTATTATTAATAAAGACAGTGTGACCTACATAAGTTAGAAATCATATCAAAGTTAAGTAATATTTTACAACACAAACACATAGAAAAGCTTAATGTATGTTTAAGTTGATAAATCCAATCATTCATTTTGACATTTTATATTTGATGTGTTCAGTCTCCACCTTAAAGGGGACATGTTATCTTCATGTTCAGGTGTATATCAGTATTTAGTGTCTCTACTGTGACATGTCTCCATGCTTTAATGTTCAAAAAGCTCTTTATTTTTCTCATCCTGCCTGTGCTGCAGCACCTCTGTCTGAAACTCACTCTGGAAGAAACACATGGATTGTACCCTCTGCAGACCATTAACATGCACACAAACCTATAGAACACACTACAGGAAAGAGAACACCTAAAACATAATGGGGCCCCGTTTTAATGATGTGGTGTTTTTTACCCAGCATGTGTGGAAGGCAAAGCCACGTCAGCCTCGTCTCATTAACATCAAGATTTGTTCGTCCCCACTTGAGAAAAAAGCACTTTGCATTTGTGATTGTGTTGCCACTGAGTGAAGCAGCAACAATAGTTTGCCAAGGTCAAGCAGCGTGTTCTGTCTCGATGAGGCCTCGGCTCTGATAAACATTCAGATGCCGGCTATCTCATCGATGTTGCTCATAAACATTTCAACAAATTGCCCGGAGCTAAACGCCACACTTTCAGGTTCTCAGGGTTATTCCTCTAATTTAGTTAAGGCATTAAGCAAATCAACAGCTCTGGCAGAAGAGCAGTGGGGAAAGTGTCTGGGGGGGGGGAGGGAATGAGCTAAGTTAAGGCAGACAGAACTGGGACTTAGCTGTTAGCCCGGGGGTCAAAGTGATAATGTATGAACTTATCTGAAGCAGACGAGCAGACAGCACTACATTAGTGTCTGTGTCCACATATTGCCTTTTTCTGGCAGGAAGGCGCTGGCAGAGCCTCCTCGCAGCGTTTGACCAGGAACACGCTTTTCTATTGTCTCGTCGACAACTATTTCTTGACAACATTTCACCGCTGTTGTATGATAAACTAGCATCGTCTCTTTGGATGTATTAGATGGCAAAAGTACACACATCCTTTACTCGAGTAGGAGTACAGATACTTGTGTTTAAAAATACTTAAAAGTAGAAGTACTGACTAAACTTCTTTACTCAAGTAAAAGTAAAGAGGGCTTTGAAATGTACTCAAGTAAAAAGTACCCATAACTAGCAGCTGTTTTAAAGAGTACCTGATCTCCCTTTATATTAATAGAACAATAATGTCATTGTTAGCTAATGAATGTTTCCATGCTGAACAACGGCAACATGACAACGTTTTCATTGGTCCCTCTTCTTTAGAGAAGACCAGGAAATGATGGATACACGGATCGTGTTCAAATCAATAGGCACGCAATGACTCTAAATAATAATGATCACGCCACCAAACACACATTCAAACTAAAGTAACCAGCCTGTTTGGGAAATGTAAGAAGTAGAAAGTACAGGTATTTGTGTTCAAATGTAAGAAGTAGAAAGTACAGGTATTTGTGTTCAAAATGTAAGAAGTAGAAAGTACAGGTATTTGGGTTCAAAATGTAAGAAGTCAAAGTAAAAAGTCGTCAGAAAAATAAGTAGTGGAGTAAAGTACTGATACCAGAAAAATGTACTTAAGTAGTAACAAAGTATTTGTACTCCACTACTTCCCACCTCTGATTATCTGTTTCTGCTACTATATATTTGATTGTTTTTTCACCATTACAATCTACCAGACGATGCTTGCTGGCACAGTTTGTATGAATGAGCTTCAGCACTAAGTCTGACAGCCGTACAGGAGATTGTACCATTCACGTACGGCAATGAAAAACACTCACCAGCTCTGACACTCTGTCTTAAATCTATGATGTTAGAAACCAGAATTGCCTCCATCTTTTTTCGGTGGCGTTACCTGAGCTTTACTAAAAAGTTTAAGTTATTTCAAGCGCTCCGAGCGGCCAAAGAAACGGCATGCCATCACTCCTCATTGAAAACTATTAGAACAAGACTGTGGACGCAGGCCCCTTAAGATCAGTGAGTGTCTTACGGGGTGGATTTTTTTTCTAAGAACAACACAGCCGTATGCACATCAGCTGATCATAAACAAACATGGATTATTCGTTGTGCTTCCTCAGTCCCTCTGTTCCTGCCAGGTGTCCCACTTTGTGTTTGTTTCCCACAAATTGAGACGCATTTGATGGACAGCCGCTATTCTAAAACGTGCCTTTTATCCAATGGCTGTGTAGAAATCAAGACAGGGCTATGACCATTATCCGTGACAGATGTCAATCAATCAAGAGATGCACGGGTGGGGTCAAGGGGCATTCTCGCCTACATTACACCCTACTGGCACAAAACAGCACAGACTAACTGGATGCACTTTGTGGCAGAATAAAATGGAAACTATGACAGAGATAAGGAGTGGCAGCTACAAAAGGTCTGTGTAAGTATAGTGCGTGAAGCCGAATGGGGGGCAATCCCCAGAGAGTTTTTGTGCCATTTGCCAGAGTTTTTCGCACATGGAGGTGAATATGATATGTAGCGACACACTGCATGCAAGACTTTACTGTATTTGTACGCTAATGGCTTCAATAGAAATGTTTATTTGATATATCCCCTTTATCCTATAGATTATATTAATGCCGAAATGTTATGCATATTAGTCAGTGTGAATACAAAAGAAGGATTCAATTCTTCCTCTAAGGGAAAAACGACCTTGTGTATTTTCGATGAAAGTTGCCGTGTCCAAATGTTGGACTTTCTTTTTAAAACCACATTTTTTTCTAGGTATTGCATATTTTCCTTTGTGCAAGGAACTCTAAGTTTCCTCTATAGCCTTCTGAATATAAACTACTTTGCTTTTAAAGACACCACAAGGTCTTTCTTTCATTAAATTCTATCAACAAATTCAAGAGTACATTTCCTATTCTATTAGAATCGCAAGGGCACACGAGTTGGCATTTGATTAGTTGAAACCAGGATGAAGTGTTACATAAACACAGCACTACGACTCAGAACAAAGCTGATGCAAAGTTATTTTGATCTCTCACTCTGCTGCTAAATGTATTCCTGCAGTGCAGTGCATGTGTGAGTGATCTGTTGACTTCTGGCTGTCCTTGCTTAATAGCATCTTGTCTGAACAAATTCACTCTGCCCGGCCGTTTGGGCCTCTTGTGAACTGAACAGTGAAGAGCGGCTTCAACTTACGAGAATACTCACTGGAGTGGAGCAAACTAAATGGTCCCCTAAAAAGCACTTACTACCCATAGTTTTACAGTGGTTAGTATCCTGTTTGAGGGTTAAGACTCCTCTGTGTTTACTGCGAAGTCCGTGTATAGTTTTAGAGTGTTTCTTTTTGTATTTTAAGCTGCACTAGTCCATATTTCTCAGAAAACAAAGTACTGATAAATAGATGTTGGTGAACAGAGTGGAGCATTTAGCTGCTGAAGAGACAGACAGAAAACCAAAACAGAGCTAACATAATAAATATATTGGACCTAAGTTCATTAAATGTCCTGAAACACAACTCCGAATGAATGCTAATGTTGCTACATTATCTGCTGCTGTGTGTAAACAGGCTAACATGTTCACCAGCTTTGGAAATGACAGCAATGCAATAACCCAAAGGAGTAAATGTAATACTTAACAAATATATGTTTTCTGTTATTTGGCACAACATCCTGAGACATACTGTAAGGACACAAAAAGAAGGGTTAAACTGTCTGTTGTCTGTTAGCATACAGCGATGTCCGCCACATTTCAGTAAAAGCTAGCAAACATCCAGTGGTAAAACAGTTAAATGCTATTTTTAAATGTTCATAAAAGATAGCAAATTAGCGAGCATATCTTAAATAACTGAATAACAAATGTCAGGATGTGTTTGTCCTTTGCTTGTAAGTTACAGATAACAGGGCAACTTGAACGCTAAAGGAGCATTTCAGATTTATCTACAAGCGCTGTTGGATTTTTTCTTTCAATTATAGAAAAATACAGACTTGAGTATAACTAGCATGATTTTTGACGGAAAAACTTCAGGTGCATCTTTTGACATTATTAACACACGTATCACGTCACTGTTTTTATTTATGTTTTGTTTCAACCATTTTACTCTGTAGGACATTGAATTTTGTTTACTCAAATGAAAAGTGCGCTTATAAATCAAATGTATTATTATTATATGTGCAGTTAATGTGGAGCAAACATATTACTACTGTTGGAGTGACTACACTTTGCAGGGTAGTCACAGTGGAAGCTACAACTTAATATTTCCTGTGAGCTCAGATCTGATGAATCCTTGGCTGTAGATATTTGCAGCAGCACCAGATGCCCACAGTTCTCCACATCCTCCCACTGAATCTGTTGGAGTAGCTTATGCAGAAACACTCAGTGAGATGAGTAAGGTGCACTGGCAGTGACCCAGGTTAATATGGTTAAAACACTTGAGTGCCAGTGTCTGCAGCCGGGTGCTGAATGCAGAAAAACACAGCAGACGTTTCAGAGTTGTGTAATACTGTAGCTGCTGTATAAGCAGCTGTGCATGGTGACTGTAATAAAGATGTCCCCAAAGTCAGTGTGTTTCTGCAGACCTTGGATTAAATCAGCAACTTTTGTGATGTGCAGCAGGAATGCTAATTAAAATCTGATTACAAAGCCCGTTATTAATTGTCATACAGAGCTAAACATGGAGAGGAAGCACATGGGGTACGATTATTAAAAGGGTGATGATAAAGGTGGTGTAAGGTCATATTAAAAGGAGGATAGCGCGACCAGTATATGATTCAACATAAAAGCCTCATTTACTGTCTGATTGCAGGGACTTTGTGAAAATAGGAACCACAGGATCATTATCATTGGTCTTGATAATGTGGTTGTGCACTTTTCATACAGCACACTTAGCGACGTGCACCATTATCAAAGTGCACCACTTCCCTCTACCTGTGATTCCAGAGAGGATTACAAATGAAGGCTCTTCAACCTGCTCTCAGAAAAGCAGAATTGATTTCATCTTATAGACGTATACCACCGAGGCATTATCAAAGAGGCACGAGGATGATTACAAGATTACGTTTGCACCAGATGTCCTCTGATGAACAACTGCACACACTATCAAGTGTTCTGACAGTTACAGTCAGGAGCAGCACACACAATGAGAACCTGAGATCCTCCGGTGGGTGTGAGGTGGGATCAAAGTGCTTTGGGTAGCCTGTGCCATGTCTGGGTTTGCCTAATCAAGAGAGGCTAGATGCCTTGCTACGTGATTTACTGATTCATTTGGAATTTGAGATGAGTGGCGTTTTAAATCATCACTGCGTGGTTATGCTCTTTATCCCCAATGTCCTTAAAGATATTTGCTTTTCGTCGTAGAGTTTCTGCTGCACTTCAGAGACCAGCGTGGGCTGCAATGTGAGGCAGATTTCTTTCTGTGGAAAAGCTTGACTTCTTTGCTGAATGTGTGTCAAATAGAAATATAAAGCAATGCAAATACACTGGGAAAAGATTTCTGCTACAAACCATTACAAGGTGACACAATGCAACATGAAATGGGACAACATTAGCTCGAAAGACTGGAAATATATGGAAGAATAAATATGCTTTGTGTGTTTTTGGTTGTTGGACTGTCGACCACACAGCCAGACTGAAAACACTCATGCTTCAACTTGATCTAGAGCAGGGGTGTCAAACTCAAACACACAGTGGGCCAAAATTTAAAAAACGGTACTAGTCGAGGGCCGGACTGGTTCAATGTTTATTGCAGAACTTATTGAAATGAACTGATTGCACATATTAAACCTGGAACTAACACAGCTTAAATTATTGCCTATAAAAACAACATTAAACATTAAATAATCAGTTGCATTCATTTCTTATGGCTCTATCTGCAGCTTTTCTGGAGTCATTTCTTATGATTACATTTTTCCACAGGCCAACAACAGCTGCAAAAAAACTATTTCCCTCAAAGAGAAAAACAAACATGCTCTGTTGTCACAAGAAAAAAAGTGCAGAAGGAAACATCCATGTAAACTCAGTGTGCTGCTCTGTGATGCTAGTTCAAGCCAGATACTTGGCATCTCATCTTGGGTGCAAGTTCATCAATGTTTGGGCTCAGGCTCTGAGCTGAGGAAACCCTCAGGATGGAGTGAAGGTGTGTGTGCAATATACCAGCGGGCCAGATGTTATAGTAATACAAAATTATCCTACGGGCCGAAATTAAATCCACCACGGGCCTGATTTGTTCCCCGGGCCTTGAGTTTGACACATGTGATCTAGAGTAACTGGTCCATGCCTTTGTTTTTAGCAGGCTTGATAATTGCAACTGTGTCTTCACAGGTCTCTGAAAAAAAGTCCTCAGACAACTGCAACTCTTCCAGATTGCTGCCGCCCAGAACACATTCCTCCAGGTCTCAGAGCTCTGCACTGGCTTCCAGTAACTCAAAGGATAGACTTCAACATTTTACCTTTACTTTAAAAACCGCTCAATGGTTTCGGAGCACAATATGTGGTATAAAACCTTTTGTTGTTTGATTATTTTGTTGTTTGAGCTGTTATTGTCCTCTCATCGTACCGCTGTGTCCTCTATTTGTATCTCTTGCCTGTACTACAAATAAATAGATACATACACAAAGCAATGCTACCTCTTCCCCCAATGGACTTGATTAAAAATAGGTTATTTACTCAGTGCAGTATGTGTTTGTTTCTTCTAATGTGATGGAGTTAAAGCTCCCCCCGAGCATGTGATTAGTGAGATGGTGATTTCACTCCTGAGGTTGACCATGCATGTGTTGCAGGGCCAGATGAACAGCTTGCAAATGTAATCCCATATATGTGAAGCACTAAAGCTTTAAGCCGCTGCTGGCATTAGGAGTGGAGATGGAGACTGTTAACCTTCGCATCACGGATCAAATCGCTAAAAATCTGTTCCTCACACTTCACTAACTGATACGCTGATCTACCGAGTGGAAGTATTAGCTGCTGTTTATTTTACCCAACACAGCGCGTGAATATTCATGAAGGAGCCTCTGCACGTCAGGACGCCGCTTCCTCTCCTAACTGAGCGCGCAGGAGGAGAGACAGCATGCCCGGCTGCAGCTCACCATCTGAGGGGGAAATCTGCTCTCAGACCAGGGAAACAACCACAACAGTTATAATAATAATGGAGTGACGGAGCACAGCGAGAGATAGAGGGGAGAGAGAGAAAGAGAGAGGGAGAGGGAGGGAGGGAGGAGAAACGCCGCCTTGTTTTTGAAGCATGCACATATTCTCTGGACTTCATATTTGCAGAGCGGGACGGATCGTGTAACGCTTTTGCTATCACAGCGCGAGGCAGAGGATAGCAGAGAGGATGCTTCGAGAAGAGTGGCTGTTGCAGTGCATGTGCCGTAAGATGGAGACATATTGGGGCTAAGGATCGTATCACGGAGGAAATATGTTGATCTACACAGGATGCATGCTTTCCCTGGCGTCGTTTCTCGCCTGTAATATGTAGCGACGACCGAGCAGCTTTTGCTTTGAGGCTCCCGTGAAAAGCGTCTCTCATCCCCGGCTGGAGCAGAGCAACCTCCCCCAGGTTCAGTGTCGATGTGACGGAGAGATATGCCCCGCTAAAAGTGCGCTGTCCGCGGTGCTGAAGGGATCCCGCAGCTCCTCGGGTCCTGACCTTCTCTCCCCAAAATCCTCCTCCCGCAACAAGACACAGGAAGGTGGGCAAAAAAAGCAGGCCACCGCACATGGACAGCTGCTGGGCTTGACTTGAGTCAGCCTGGACACTATTCTCTTTCATGGCTGTGGCACGCAAAATCAAAACTTTGCTGACCGTCAACATCTTGGTGTTCGTGGGGATTATCCTGTTCTCGGTGTACTGCAGGATCCAGGACCGGTCCGAGGAGATCATCCAGATGGGGCGTATGACCGACCAGAGGCTGCGAGCCAGGAATGGTAAAGTTTCCAACTTGGTGGACAGGCAGTCTATTCTGCAGAGGCTGGAGAGGCTGGAGGACGTGGTCTACAACCAGCTGAACGGTAGGGAAACGGATTGATCGTGTTAATAGCGAGATAATCAGCAGAAAGAGACATAATCACGACTGAAAAGTACGATTTTTTGGCAGTTTTTGTCTAATGTAAAGCACTTTTTTCTGGCTTTATATGCCAAAAATCCAGAATGTGTTTAGTCCACATGCACTGAGCTATAGGTTGGATTTTGTTCCCCGGATTTGAAGCATGACTCATGCATATTTCTGTCAGCCTGTAGCCTAATTTCTTTGATAAAGCAGTGTGGAATCAGCCCGATTCTCCACAGTGTTGTGAGTGCTGCCTCCAAAGCCTGTTAGGGAGCTAATGAAGCAGGGTGCTGGGTTACAGTGCGATACAGTATGTGCTTATTGTGTTGACAGACTTTACTAGGCTGTAACTTTAACAAGCCTCTCGCACTGCAACACCCCTGACCCCATAATTGACTTGTAGTAAACTTCACATTAACTTATGCTTTAAGTGTTCATGATGCCTGGAGTTGTGTATAAAGACTCGGAGGAAACAGATCAGATTTAACAAGCTGTGTGAGTTTTTGAAGGAGAGTCTGATGTAATGGCTCTATAAAGGAATGACTGGTATTTCATTACATGGACATTAGTCTGTGGGACAGTTTGTCTCGTCAGCAGAACAGCAGCCTTTAAAATCAGGTTACATGTGATTGTCTTTCTCATCGTGGTCTCCTCTCAAATCCACAACTGATGTCAAAGCCATCCTTCATGCTTGAAAAGACTGACCTTGATATGTGATATCCCAACTGTCAAAGTCATTATAATTAATATAGAGACAACACATCAGCGTTTAATAACTTGAGGGAAGCAAACGCCTCTCAAAATCCATGTATAGATCACATAAGCACCAGATTCATATTCACTTATATTCACACAATGTTTGAATGTATTTTATAAACCACACGAGTAATTGATAGGTAAATAGTAGTACATTGTTTGTTTAGATTAACTCAATACATGATTATTGATGTTATATGAACATAATACATCATTATTGATTAATCTGTAAGTTATTTTCAGTCAATCGATTCAACATTTTTCCGGAGCCCAGTGTCTTCAAATGTTTGATTTTGTCCGACCAGATGTGCAAAACCACAATATATAATATCTACTACCATATATGAGAGGTAAAGGCAAAGTCAGCCAAACAATTTTGCTTGAAATATGATAGGTATAGTTAATTGATTATGAAAATTGTTACATTTAATTGTTTGAGCTCGAATGGATTCGATTTGCATTATTTTAAGACAGTTCTTCTAACCAAGAAGTACTTTTTTCTGCCAAATTCACGTCTTCTAGGCGTAAATATCCTATAACGTTCCAATGAAATCCAATCCACCTTTATATATAATGCACTTTAAAACCTCCAGACCAAGTGCTCTACACAGAAATACAAAGTCACACTTATTGTGAGTCAAAACTAAAACAAAATATTCAAATTTCAAATCCAAAGAAGCTTTATTGGCATGACCGTATTCAAAACACATTATAACCAAAGCACATTGTACAAGGTGGTAAAACAGATAAACAGTAAACAATGAAACAATCATGTTAACATAATCAAGAAGAAGCTGAACATACAGGATGTATATTTGTGGGGTTTCCTCTTTCCTGTATTGTGTAATAAAGGTTTTAGTGCATGTTAATGGTCTGCAAAGGCTAAAATCCCTGTGTTACTCTCCCAAAAACTCCTGTAAATTATTTTCAATCATTCAATTGATGGAAAAAGAAGCTTTATTGGCAAGAACATATAAAAAACACAGTATAACCAAAGCCCATTGTACAAGGTGATAAAACAGATAAACAGCAAACAATTAAACAATCAAGTTGAACATAACTGATAGGTATCATCGACCAAATCAAATCATGAGATTAAAAGCAGGATGTATATGCATGATCACTTGTGGTACAATGATGTGCAAGAGAAAGATGTTAGTGACTCTTCAATCTTGAATTTAGAGTATTGTTTTGACTTCACAGTTCTCCCCCACCCACAGGATGTTGGGGCTAAGTGGGATCACAACAGACATTTCCTCACACTGCTTTGTTGGCATACTTCAAAGTGAGTGTTCTTGTATGAAAATGCAACAGAAATACTACCTTACAACACACACAGATCCTGGAGCATTTGATTGGTTTGGCAGCCGTGATCATTTCATATCAAACCTCTGACCTTTCCACACAGCTGTGAATAAGGACGTGTTTTAAACCAGAGACTCCTGAAGCCAAACCGTCTTGTTTCCAAGGTAAATAATGGGGAATCGTCTTGGAATAGCATGGCGTTATGAATGATTTATAATCCATCAGCGAAGTCAATTTCTATTCACCAGCTTACTGGACTCCTGGGAAATTGCGACTTTATCATCTGTGTAAATTACTGACACAGGCTGTGAGGGATGGGGACTCAGCAGAGGAAGGGTGTGTGTGTGCATGCGTGTGTGTGTGCGCGTGTTGCATTTCATGCTGGTCACCAGTAGAGGTCACAGATACAGTATGTGTTTACCTGTTAACTACCATTCAGTCTTTAAAGGTTGTTTTAACCTGAATTCAAGAATATACAGATTAGAAAAATATTATTTATGCAGAAAATGTGTGTTTGTCTTGGTGGAAAAAGCACTGTTACTTAAAGGGTATTCTGCTTGTTGGGCTTTCTAGTGCATGTCAATGGTCTGCAAAGGCTAGAATCCCTGTGTGTGCATTTGAATTTGCCAGGATCACATTGAACAAACTATCTTTCTCTCCTTTCTGCATGATCTCGTCGTTACGCCCGAGCTTCAGCAGCTATTTGAGTTATGCTTGGCATCTGGCAACCACTCAGCTTAAACAAATACAATGCACCCTCTCTCAGCTTCATATAGAGACAATGCAACCCCACATAGTGTTTCTGCCGTGGGATGAAACCACAGTGTGTCTGCAGAACTCTTTAAAGACTGAGATTTTACAATGAGGTCAACCATGCTTTTAATATGAATCATCAGTTTCTCCCGTGCCAATTTTGAGTGGGTGGATTTTGAAAATGCAGGATTTTGTATTTGGTAGAGTGTAATTGGTGATTGACTTTTTTACCCTGAGCGTTGGCTGAAGGGCAACCGCCTCCTCTAAGGCTGGTTACACTTTTGTATCAAGTGTTTTATTTATTTGATTTTATGTAGAGTATTCTCAAAACTCACACCCGTTTGCAGGTCGTTCACAAGTGGAGAGTGTCACGGACGATTATGAGCTGAAGAGAGGAGCAAGCAATGAACTAAGTGCACAGCTGGCTCTGTTGCATGCCTTCCCAGTTAACATTATACAAGAGAATAAAAGCATCATGAACCTGCCGCTGGGGTGAGTCTGAATTAAATCAGTAATGATTCTATTCCACGTCATGGTGAACCAACAAAAATCATTAGTTTGTTCAGTGTGATCCTGGCAAATTAAAATGCACAAGATGCAAACAAGCTGTGCAGACACGTCTCTCTTTGCACACAACCCGAGTCTGGGACATAAAAAGGAGTTACTCGCAGTTACGTACATTTTTCTTTGACAGCGGCAATGTGCACCCAGGCTGCGAACGCTCGCTGGCTGTCACCATTCCTCCGTGATTTGTCTCGAGGTCTTTAATGGCGTACTTAATCATATCCTCATATCCCAGGTCACTGCCCCTTTTTTCTAAATGGTGCACAGACCACAGATTGTACTCAGCGGCCATTGGGAATAACTACGGTGAGAGGAGGACTCGGCGCGCCAATAACTGTTACCATGTCCGCCAGCGATATGAAGTAATTGCCCATTGCCTCTGTTGTTTATTGCCCAGCAATGGCGTGCCACGGGAGCTGCAGCAAGGTCCAATTAGATTTGAAGGACATAAACAAGTCGCAAAATTCCCTTTTTATAGTCGCCTGATGGATGGTCACCAGACTACCAACAAGAAAACAATGGTCATGCTTTATCAGCGGCCCGTTCTGCGCAGGAATGATCAACATGAGGGTTATCGTGCCCCGTCTTCCAGTAATCAGGGGCTTTAAGCTTGTTAGCAGGCTTATGGAGGAGCGATCTGACCTTAAGTACTGCATTAGAACCAGAAAATACCTCCTCGCAGGTACTGATGAAGCCCTCCGTCTGACTGGCTTAAACCAACAATACACTCAAACAAGATTAGCGGCCTTTTTTCCGAACGAGATACAAATGCATATTTCCAGCTGATATTTAACTTAACCTTTGTATTATGTTCACATTTTGGACCCATTGGTACTGTTTGGTACTGTTTGGTACTGTTTGGGTCATATTTACTCAGGAAATCATGTGAGCAATACAGAAACAAAGTCCCTCATATATCTCCATTCCCAACAAAATAGAAAACAAATATGATGAACGTTTGCAAACACTCTCTGCTTGATCATTTCAATGTAGAATGATGTATACTACAGTGTACAAATACTGAGCCCAAGTCAAAGTCCGGCATTCAAACGTTTACTTAGGAAAAAACAGTATTCATATGCAGAAGGGTCCATGTGTTTCAAATAGGCAATAATGTTTTGTCTTAATCAATCAAATACGATATAAAACAGAACAAAGTATGACATCTTAATATTTGAAAAACTCAACAAATTATTGCTTTTTTGTCGTTTGATTTATTCACTCCTGTCAAGCTGTAAAGTGAATAGAAAAATATACATATTACCAAAACTGCTTCTTCAATAAACTGCATACCCTAGCTTTAAGGTCAGACTTACCTGACCTTCTTCTCATCTCGTCTTCTCTTTCTTCTACATCTCTTTCATCTGAAAAATGCAGATATCATTTAATGTAACAAGAGCGCAACCCTAACCCTAACCCTAAGAGAAAAGCACAGAAAAAACACACAGAATTTACTCTTGACTTCAGCTCATATGTGACCCGCTCTATCGAAATCAGTCGGAAGTCGCAACGGCTCATTTCAAAATAAACGTGGATTTGTGTAAAAAAATAGTTTTTCGGGGTTCGGGTTTTTTGTTAACAAAGTCTTGGCTCTTTTATTTCCAAAATCACACGATAAATGTTTGAAGCTTGTAAAGGGAAGATGACAGGCACCTCTCACTCGCACCCTGCTCTTCCACAGCGCCGCTCCCCCTCCCTCCGGCTGAAATTATGAATGTAATGCGTATCGTAATCATATATATATAACACGGCAGGGTCCGTTACAGTTTGTTTTCATCTGATTTCAATTAAAGAAAGTCTTGGCTTTTAGAATATTAAACTTGTTTCGGCAAATTCAGATGATAAATACAACTTTGAAGCGGAGAACGGAGTAACTTGAAGTCACAGCAGGCATAACAACAGCCGGTGTTTCTCGTGAGTGTTTTCCCCGGGAAACACTCACGAGAAACACAAACGCAAAATTACACAAACACACACACGGTGACAGTCATTATTTCATGTGACATATTTTACTTAATATTTGGAGTACAAAAACAATCCTGATATCATTAGAAAGCTAGGAATCTCCTCTTTCCAACCGTGTATACAACTCAAAATGTGTCTTCGGGTCAATGCGACTGATTTTCGAGCAGGTCACATATATAAAGCACATATGCCCAATTAAAAGCCCTTATATACAAACACACAACAGACACAAAAGCACATTCTAAAGTACAGAATATCCACAGACAGTATGAAGAACAACGATATGACTCTTACTCTGGGTCAGATTTGGAAAAAGACTTGAGAGATGTTATGTGTCTTAGTTCTGTGGGTACAGTGTTACAATTATTGCAGCCACAAATCCAACATTTCTGTGTGAACATTTGATTTACTGATTGATGTCAAGCTGCAAAGACAATTTGGAATATACACTGCATGCCTGCTTTAAGGTCAACCCTAAACTCAATTAGACTCAGATGAAACTACCTGACCTTCTTTCATTGCCTCCCTTTCTTCCGCTGGTATGCCACAGAAAATGCTCTAAAGATAATGTTCCTAAAAAGCAGATATTGCTGATTGTAATCAACCAATCATTGATGGCGGCGCATGCAACAGTGTCTCTTATTATCCTAAACTTATGGGGCTAAATGCATTTTATTGTCCTTGGGAGTACTTGGACGTTTTTTCTGTCAAAGCATTTGATTTATTAGTTTCTGTCAAAATGTGAAGTAACATTTCAAAAAGTATTCAAAGCATCCTTCTTAAATAAGCATTTCCTAGCTTTAAAGGTCTCCTATTATGCTATTTTTAGGCATATATTATGGCTCTCAAATATCTAAAAATATATAAAAACATGTCTATGATGTGTTTTGCTCAAAAAACAAACAGATCATGCATTTTAGACTTCTCTCATATCCCTCTGTTTCAGGCCTCTTAGAGAAACGCAGATTCGGAGTCCTTAGTCCTAAAGAGGGGCGGAGCTAATGCCTGCTCAGAATTCTACGAGCTACTAGCTAAATGCTGCGTGATTAAACGCCATATCATGTTCAAAACCACATCAAGGATTATTTCTGAAACAGTATGGAGCTCAAACTCTTTTTCTCTTGCGGGTTTACCACAAGGTGAGTTCTTTTTTATTTCCTGCTTCTTCACACATGCTCTCTCCAGTAAAGGTTAGCTCTGAGTGTTAGCCATGCTTGCTAATGTAAACAAAGACAATATTACGTCCAACACATTGTTTCTGATAGCAACTTTCTGATAGTGCTGTGGGTCCGCATTTCAGATATCACGTCAAAAATATTCGGAGACAGTTTCTTCCCGCGGGCAGTGAGACTGTTAAACAATTGAACTGCTGAAACAACTTCAAAACATGAATCTACTACTTCGTAATATATATCTACTATCTAATATATATCATTCCAATAACTTGTATATAGACTCGTACTGCACTATTCCACATACTCACTTTATTTTAGAACTATTTTTCTTTTTGTATTACTTTTACTATCTGTATTATTATGTTGCATTGTTGGAGAAGCCTGTGACATAAGATTTGCAACGACATAATTACTCTGTAGCTATGTCAGTTTGACAATAAAGAACCTTGAACCTTGAACCTTGATATCGGCAGCAAATCTGGATCAGCTCCGTTGTACCCCCGTTTTTAGAGATTTGGGTACGGAGGAAAAGAGAGAGGGTTTGGTTTTCTGACACTTTGTGGTCAAATAGACTCAGATAACTCTAACCTTCTTGTCATAGCTTCCCGTTCTTCTACTGTCATCAGAATGAATCAGATAACTCCTAATTGTGCTGGTCTTCAGTCTTTCCTCCGACCAGCTGTTCACCCTCAGCTCCTGCTGTCATCCTTCATGCATGTCACTCTCCATGTGCAGGTGATGATGGGATGGCGAAACTCGCAGGCCGCCTGCAGCTCCAGATATGCTTCTTATCTATAATGCCCAATTATGGCAAAGAAAAACCCGGGCGCTGTTTATATGCTAAGCCGCGGGGGCAAAGACTAGATGAGAAAATGTCGCCCCTGTCTCTGTTTCACGCTGACACACACTTGACTGTATCTGAGCGCTACACATCGCCTATATGTTGCTGTGCGCTGTGTAATGGAGGCTATAGGGAGAATGAAAT
Organism: Trematomus bernacchii; assembly: GCF_902827165.1. NCBI lineage: Eukaryota > Metazoa > Chordata > Actinopteri > Perciformes > Nototheniidae > Trematomus > Trematomus bernacchii. Next base: position 124,212 of record NW_022987807.1, on the reverse strand, counting down.
ATATTCCAATAATGGTATGTAGATGAGGTTTTTCGTGGACAAAACAGAGTCAGATAAGAATCAATTCTGCTCAGCCTTGAGGAATCAGGATAATGAATTCAGCGGCTAACCTGACAATCAGCAGTCAGACAGACAATAATGGCAATCTGAGCCGGAGCGAGCGTTCCTCTTATTTACACGAAGGCCCCGAGTCGTGCGGTGATTACATTACAAAAATGTAATGATGACATCCGATGAAGGAGGGCCGGAGAGGCGAGGCAGGATAATTGATTATGGAAATGTGTTTTCACGGTCTCTCTGTTGTTTATCAAGCTTTTTCTGAGAATTTTGACAAAATGTTTTACGATCGTTTCCGAATACAGATGCGTTAAAGGAGCACACACTCTGAAAGGATGACATTATAATTATTGTTTTTAATGACCTAACACAGGAAGGTGCTCATTATGACTGTTTCTTGCCTCATTATATTCAGATTTATTTGTATTTATTCATTTATTTTTTGTTCCGTTGTCTGTTTCTGTTTTTTGTGGATTGTCCTTTGAAGTGCAGGTTTTGGTATCGTCTTGTGAATGTTGAGAATAAGAAATATTGAAATTCAGATTTTTACCAGGAACTTGTTAATTCAGCGGCAAGTAATGATTATTTTCATTGCTGATTAATCTGCCCATTATTTTCCGAGAGTACTCAATTAATCGTTAACTCTATAAAATGTCAGAAAATAGTGAGATATACAAAAAAATACCCATTCCAGTCCATGGTTGGTGATGTTAGTAAATCTATTTCTCAGTCTAAAACCACAGATATTTACTATAGTATGAATATCAAATATGAGGAAAAGTAGGACATCTGAATATTTGAGAAGCTGAAAATTGCATCTTTTGAATTGTGTAGCTATTAATCAATCAAAATGGTTGCCAGTCATTGTTATTATCTGTTTATGTAATAATTGAATTAAGGACTTATGCTTTCAGCTCTAACAGCAATGATGCATGGTGCAGATTTGATGGAAAGTAAGCAAATACATGCCACACGTCGGAGAGCCTGGAAACTGCATTTCAGACGTTTTTTTATGATAATTACTTTGACTATTAATCAATCAAAACGGTTGCTGATTGTCTTCATGAGAATCAAACAATTGATTTGATCTTTTTGGCTTCATTAACAGGTCGTTGCATGTTTCAGAATATCTAGAAAGTAAGCGAACGTGTGCGATACGTTCGATTTTTTGGCATGTTAAGTCCACAAAACTCCAGATCCCTTTCACTAGATGTGTTGTGCGGTGCAGGATAACGTTTGGCTGATGCTGCAGAGATGTTATTCACACCTCATGCTGCAATATTTAAGCGTGGCACTTCTTGAAAAACCTCTGACAGCAGCCTTAAAATGTTGAAGTGGATTTCAAAGACCAAACATTTGTGTCTTGACCTGCTCCCATCTCATGCACCTTACTTAAACTAAAACATACCTTACCATACCTTTACCTCTGTTGTGTATTTGTTAGTTTATTTGTTTGTTTATTTATCTATTTATCTGCTTATTTGTTTGTTTATTTATCTGTTTATTTATTTGTTGTTTTATGATTTTGTTTTGTTTGTTTGTTTTTTTCAATAAAAAATGTATATATATATGTTAATTATTTAGTTTTTGGGAGAAGGGGTGGGATTAAATAAGTGTAAACTTCTTCCCACCACTTTTTGGATGTGTAATTACGTCGATTATTTGTTTATACATAACTTAGAATCAGTAATATTGTTGTATATCAATTTGACACTGCTTCATTTTGTATTATTGTTGTACACATTCAAAATAAATCTAATCGAATCAAATCAAAAATACTACTTGTTTATTTGATGAATTGAGGTGTGTTTTGAATATGAAATAACGAAAGAAAGGCAGTAGAGAACCCCCACTGACAGAATGCAGCGCTATGTTTGTTTGAAATCTCTCGTATACTTTGCAAAAACACAAATAATACATTTTTGAGAGATAATTTTGGGGGTCTAGTGCTACAATTTCAAACTCACAGTTGTTATCCTCCTCACACGCTGTTGTTGAGTGCTCAGATAAATGCAGCTCTTCTCCCAAGCTCTCAATATTTCATAGATTTGTTTTGGGCTTTGAAGGCTTCCAACCTCTCCAGATCCAGTTATTCTTCTTTCCCACTTCTTGAAGAGATCACTGCATCCCCTCACCATTAATATTTAGGACTCCGCTGCATCACTTTGGACGCGCATTAATCCACTCTTGCTCTTAAATCATTCATAAAAAATGGGGTCATCTTTGAATTTGAGACTATGCTTTAAAGGCCAAATCAGACACATAGTGAAGGTTGCTGGATAATTGATATCTGTTATGGGTTTCATGTATGGTGTCAGGGGGATTTGGACGCATGGATTGTGAGGAGCGAGCTCAGAGACAGATGTATGCTCAGACTAAATTAGATTCAGATTGACGCCTCGTGACATGCATCAGGCTCTAGATGGGAGTGAGTGGAAGAAGCAGATGTGTTTCAGCTGCCTTATGTGAGAAGATGAAAGCACAATTTGTAGGTACTTTCGTCCACTTTATGCTATTTTATACTTCTACTACACTTCATTTTCAAGGCAAATATTGTATTTTTCCTCCACTACATTGATTTGACAACACTATTCACTTTCAGGTTCATATAATAAAGAAATATATAAAATAGACTATGATTTACGATTAACTATTAAATTCCTCCATTGGACTCCTTTGTTTTCTTCCTGAACATACTGATATACACCTGAACATCAGCAGGAGAGGACTCTTTAAAGTAAAGACACTACATACTGATATACACCTGAACATCAGCAGGAGAGGACTCTTTAAAGTAGAGACACTACATACTGATATACACCTGAACATCAGCAGGAGAGGACTCTTTAAAGTAAAGACACTACATACTGATATACACCTGAACATCAGCAGGAGAGGACTCTTTAAAGTAGAGACACTACATACTGATATACACCTGAACATCAGCAGGAGAGGACTCTTTAAAGCAGATACACTAAATACTGATATACACCTGAACATCAGCAGAAGAGGACTCTTTAAAGTAGAGACACTACATACTGATATACACCTGAACATCAGCAGGAGAGGACTCTTTAAAGTAGAGTCACTACATACTGATATACATCTGAACATCAGCAGGAGAGGACTCTTTAAAGTAGAGTCACTACATACTGATATACACCTGAACATCAGCAGGAGAGGACTCTTTAAAGTAGAGACACTACATACTGATATACACCTGAACATCAGCAGGAGATGACTCTTTAAAGTAGAGACACTACATCCTGATATACACCTGAACATGAGAACATGTCCTCTTTAAGTAAAGTTATACCCCTGCTACATATGTTTTGCATTTGTGTCTGTCTGTCAGAGCGCCACAGAGAGCAGCGTGGGCCTTTAGTCTTTGTCTTCTCCTTCGGACCCAAACATAACAGCCCGCTGTCTGCATGCTTTTATACAAAGTGCCTCACAGGATCATGTGAACATACATTTTTCACTCAGTCTCTAATCCCCAGTGTTAGACGCTCTGCCCACAGGCACGGTCCAAGTCCTCCTTTCAAGGAGGTATTCAAAACCTTCTATTTTAGTTTGAGAGCAATCCTTTTTGGGGAGTAAATGTTGCTGTTGTAAAAGAAGCATTTTGCTTTTGAAAAACATTATGCATATTCAATGTTTTTATGACATTTCAGAAGATGAAACACGGAAGACATAAAAGATGAATCTGAGCCTGGCAGAGCTTTTTAAATACCTCAAATAACCTACCAGGCATTATTAAAACAGGTCAGCGGCTACATAAAAACAGAACCCTGCATATGATTTATTGAAATGTAACTTTACAAATACGAACCCTCTTTTATGGGAGTGCTTCTGCAGGATTTCTACATTTATGTTGAAGTGCTTAAAGCTTATTTCCCACTGAGCTGTCTACTTTTAAGTTTAATTCAAGTTGAATCAAAGCAATTTAACTACCTTTAAAAACGTACCAGGCGCTATTAAAACAGGTCAGGATCCACATAAAAACACAACCCTGCAAACGATTTATTTATATTTGCAGTTGAAGCCAAACAGAATGGATTTGCTGCTGCTCTCTTTTATCGTTACAAACTCTCAGTTATGGGATGGCTTCTGCAAAATGTTTACATTTAAGTGCTAAAAAGCTTTTTTTTTAATGTTTACTTTAAATGTAATTTATGTTAATGTATGTTTTTATGTTTCATCTTTATTCAAGACTAACTCCAAAACACTGATACTGTGTAGAAAAGGCTGAATAGAAACTGAAAGATTTACAACATTTTGCAGTTAAAGGTGGGGTAGGTAATTTTGGAGAAACCAGCTCGAGTGCGCTAGAATTTGAAAAAACACAACCGGAAAAGAAATTCCGGTTATTTTAGCCGGGCCGGCTCAGATGATTGGTCGTGCTTTTTACAGTACTACGGCTTCCACAGATGACATTTTGTATGTATTTATTGTCAAAGCATTTAATGTATTCATTGCTATCGGGATGTTAAGAGCATTCCATGGAATATAACAAAACGTGTTTCTGAAATAAATGACATACCCCACCTTTAAAGCCAAACAGGATTTGCTTTAGCGCCGTTTTATCATTTCAAACTCTCAGTTATTGGATTGCTTCTGCAGGATTTCTTTGCATTTATTGTATGTGAAATGCCACAGACACATAAGTGGATTTGATCGTCAGGCTTGTCATGTCATAATAGCATTTCCTCCAATCAGACACAGGAAGTAGATGGAAGAGTTTCAAGATTCAAAGGTTTTATTGTCATGTGCACAATAGCTGCAGGCTAGTTGTTTTTTTATAATGAAAGTCCAAGGCTGTTCCCATAGTGCCACATACAAGATACTCAGGACATACAAATACATAAGAAAGGGAAATAATAAAGAGTGCAAGTGATACAAGGGTGCAGGAATGAGTAAACTATGTACATGTAAGAGAGAACGACAGAATGTATTTGATCAAATGCTGTAAGGTAAAAATAAATACTGTAAGATATTTACTATAGTAAGAATATCAAATATGATATCAAACAGAAAAAAGTAGGACATCTGAATATTTGAGAGGCTGAAAATAGTATTTTTTGAATTATTGTAGCTATTTCTTTTTTTAAAACAAGCGGAGGATTAAGTCCTTGGGCTTAGTCACTGGATGGTCTCTGGTTGGAGTCCCTGTACTGACCGAGAAACAAACAAAAACAAACTTGTGCTGTCAATCAATTAAAGTATGTAATTGCGTTAATCAGAATAATAATCTGTAGTTAATCTCGAAGTGTAAAAGACACGTAAAATAAAGCTAAAGGATGTGTGGTGTTAAAAAAGGCATGACAAGCTAGTAATAGAGACCATATTTAGAGACGAATGGGAATAAGGGATTATTACATTTGATCTTCTTCTTCTTAAAATGCTGCAGCTACCTACAAACAAACATGGCAGCCTTGTCCTCCCAGCCTTATGCAGAGACACAGAGGCCCTCCAGACTCTTGGAGGGTCTCTGTGTTGTTGTGGGACTTGGGACACGGTGCCAGATGGCGACTCAGTGACGTGAACCCCACCCAAAGTTGTCAAAATGCCACCACATTGGCTCAGTTTGTGCAGGGCACGATAAGCCCCTCTCGCGGGTGAAGCCAGTTTGCAGCCATTCAGCTCCAATTACAAATCTTCAGTAGCACCCGAGGATTTGAGGCCATCCAAATATGGTGATTACGCCGCTGAGCGCTGAGCTCTTCATCGGTATGTTGACGTTCTGTCTGTGTGTCCATCTGTCGGGTGCAGAGCAGACGCAGCTCCACTTTCTGAGGAGGCCACACTGAAGCTTGGCTCGCTCAGCAAGGATCTGACATTATCCAACCGTTTCATGGGATTTCTAAATATTCAAACAATAGTCAAGTCTGCAGAGACGCATGAATAAAGCCGACAACAGGCTTTTGTTTTGGGGCGAGCAAGGCCAAAGAGAAGGGGTTTGGGTTCGGTATTTTTCACAAAGAATGAACAGTTCAGTAAAATAAAATAGCATAACGGATTATTTTCATATATGCAGATGACAGCTATTTCTATGTCAAGGTTGTTGTTTTTCTAATAGCTAAAAGAATACAAAACAGTAGCTGTGGATGAAAAATAGATAGATGAATTATTATTGTTATTTAATATGACAAGATAGTAGTGTTATAATGTGTATTTTCAGCTACAAATTATAATCACAACCTGCTGTTACCAACCCAGTGTGAAGTCCTGTAAACACTGTAAATGGCGTGTTGACAGCATTGTACGACATCATGTCAGTCAACTCTGACAATAAGAAAACAGCAGGGTTCAGAAATGTTCTTCACTCATCAACAGCACACCACAACCGAACTGACAGCACAGAGTCAATACTAATAATATCACGCTTTTAAAGAGCTATTGGTAGAAGGCTGCATTTGAATTTTAGTATTTTGTTATTGCAAGAGAGACAAAATAATATAGGAAACCATCTGGAAAGGAAAGGAAAGGAAACATTGATATTGTACATGACAGGAACCACAAGAGGAGAGATGGGGCAACAAGCATTATTATTAGAGAGACAGATAATATTCATCTTCAGGTTCATATCAGTAGTGTCTCTACTTTAAAGAGTCCTCTCCTGCTGATGTTCAGGTGTAAATCAGTATGTAGTGTCTCTACTTTAAAGAGTCCTCTCCTGCTGATGTTCAGGTGTATATCAGTATGTAGTGTCTCTACTTTAAAGAGTCCTCTCCTGCTGATGTTCAGGTGTATATCAGTATGTAGTGTCTCTACTTTAAAGAGTCCTCTCCTGCTGATGTTCAGGTGTATATCAGTATGTAGTGTCTCTACTTTAAAGAGTCCTCTCCTGCTGATGTTCAGGTGTATATCAGTATTAAGTGTCTCTACTTTAAAGAGTCCTCTCCTGCTGATGTTCAGGTGTATATCAGTATGTAGTGTCTCTACTTTAAAGAGTCCTCTCCTGCTGATGTTCAGGTGTATATCAGTATGTATTGTCTCTACTTTAAAGAGTCCTCTCCTGCTGATGTTCAGGTGTATATCAGTATGTAGTGTCTCTACTTTAAAGAGTCCTCTCCTGCTGATGTTCAGGTGTATATCAGTATGTAGTGTCTCTACTTTAAAGAGTCCTCTCCTGCTGATGTTCAGGTGTATATCAGTATGTAGTGTCTCTACTTTAAAGAGTCCTCTCCTGCTGATGTTCAGGTGTATATCAGTATGTAGTGTCTCTACTTTAAAGAGTCCTCTCCTGCTGATGTTCAGGTGTATATCAGTATGTAGTGTCTCTACTTTAAAGAGTCCTCTCCTGCTGATGTTCAGGTGTATATCAGTATGTAGTGTCTCTACTTTAAAGAGTCCTCTCCTGCTGATGTTCAGGTGTATATCAGTATGTAGTGTCTCTACTGGGACATGTCTCCATGCTATAATGTTCAAAAAGCTCTTTATTTTTCTCATACTGCCTGTGCTGCAGCACCTCTTTTCACCCTCTGTCTGAAACCAGAGCCCAGTCTGCTCTGATTGGTTAGCTGGCCGGCTCTGTTGTGATTTGTCAACCGCTTAGAGATGTCCCGCTCCTTAGGACACAGGGACCATTTACATACACAAAAACCTATATAACACTTTAATGAGAACATACAGGTATTTTAAGTCCAACGCATTACATCTGATGCTGGATTTAGTTTTGTTGAGCCAAATTAAGACTGGTTCTAATTCACCATGAGCACACGGATAGACAGTCTGGCCTCTCTTCAGGGTTCCTTGTGGGATAAAAGGACCTTCATGGCACCAGCCCTGCTTGAACGACCACTTCAAGGTTATGGTGCTTCCATGATGCTTTAATGAGCCACACAGAACCATCAGGGCTCACTAAACATCTGGTGGCTCCCTGTTGGACTTAAGGTCTCTGTAGGACTGCTTGATTTAAATCCAAATGCTTATCATCCTGTCACATCAGAACAAAAACTACACTTAGTTGGGAGAAACATATACTGAGAAAATGTAAGTTTTATTTAATTTTCATAACTTTCCGTAACAAAATGAAATGAAATCCTTGTGACGATCTGCTAGTGTTTCGGGTTTTATTTTGAAATGTGGACACTCCCTGTCTTAAGTCTGTTTGTACTTCCTGTCTCTTTGTTTTCCCGCCTGTTTGATTATGCTATAGGATCTTATCTTCCCTATCAATTGCCTTTTCCCAATATAAACAATGGATAACATCTCCCAGTACCAGCTTTTATTATTTCATAACTGCAGGAATATCTGTATTGTTAACGACAGAGAAACTTATATAACTGAATTGACAGCTACAAAACATTTACACAATCTGCTGTAAATGACGTGTTGACAGCATTGTACGACATTATGTCAGTCAACACTGACAATGGGAAAACAGCAGGGTTCAGAAATGTCCTTCACTCATCAACAGCAGGCATAATAGTGACAATATCACCCTTTAAAAAATGCTAGTGTTGGTAGAAGACTGTATTTAAATTTCACACAAGAGGAAAAGGAAAACCCCATAAAGTATAATACGGACCCCGATTTTATTAAACATTGACTTATGGTGCTTCATTGGTTGATTTTTAATCATGCCGAAGAACAAGAATTCTGACTATACATTCATATAATGACATTTCATTTGATTTAATTGTGCATTTGTTTGTGCTGTCCTACGACCGCATCAACCTGACACTCTGCAGGTGAAATAGAAAGTGTGTCAGCTGACTGCAGCGTCTCCTCTGTGACCTCCTGCTGCAGATTCTCCTCCACTGCAGCTGCTCAGATGTGACAGTTTGAATATCTGAGTTTTTCCAGAATATTTTGTTACTTATTTAGGGCTGACAGCCAGGTCACGAGATACAGTACATCCAACACATGAATTATGCAAACAGGATCAGTTTGTTCTACCATTGCACCACAGTTCAACATATTTTAAGGGAGTACAACATGGCATACATTAAAAATACATCCTTCCCAAATCTCACAGTCCACTAACGATGATCAGACTCAAAAGGTCCACTCAGATTTTTATTTTTTAAACATCTTCAGTAAAGATTTGTCTGTAAAATGCAGTCCAGTCCATTCAAAACGTGTAAAAAAACAAACAAGGTCAATTTAAACTTACCTTAATAGTTAACATCTCCTAAAGTTTCATAAGACATCATGTGACTTTGGTTCTTTGCAACTTGAAATCATGTTTATTTTAAGGTACAGTTACATAAAAATGACTGGTTTTCAGAGTCAAAAGTCCACATACTTCTTTCCTCCGCTGCTTATCTGTGCTCTATAACCTCCATCTAGTTTCTCTTGCAGAGTTTGCCCTTGCGTCACTCCTCAGCTCTGTGTCCATGGGCAGATATTTCATTGACAGCAATATGAGGTTCTATGGATGACCGCTGGGTCTCTGAGCTGCCGAACACCCGTCTCCTCACTCTGCTGGAGGAAGAGCCGCTTCTCTCACCTGTCTCTCCCTTTTCTATGTGTCCGCCTCCACACACGGCCATGTTTACATGTGTTATTGTCTCGCTGTAGCTCAGGCTTGCCTTGAACCAGACCCAAAATATGCTGCAATAGAGTGAAGCAGGTATAAAACTGTTTTTCGACAAAAAGCAATGGGATTTTTCTCTTGGATTTTGGACGATTGCAGGGGAATTTGTAGGAAACACACGTATGATATTTAGAGGTTATTCCAGCAGGATAATCTCAACATATTAACATCACTTTATGATTTGAAGTAAGTAAAAAGCTAATGTTGGGCTATAAAGGAACTACAGCACGGTCACATGACTGCAAGTCACCACCGCTAAGCTAAAGGAAGCTAATGTTGGGCGTGATGATGTTTAGTCGTCTCATTTAGACACTTAGCAACCATTTTTGTGTGCTATCTTCTAAGTTTGTGTTAACCACAAACCTTATTTCAGGCACCTTACAATTAAAAAAACATTGAGTACGAGAAGAAGGAAAGAGAAGCTTACTAAAATGCTAACACATTTCTGAGTTGAAGGACTCGTTCCTGCACCACTTTTAAGGTTTTAACCTTCAGGAGACTGTCCCCTTTCACCTTCAATCTGTTACCACTCTACTCCTACTTCTATTTCTCTATATCTGTATTCACTCTCCTATAAATGCATGATAACTGAGCATCCTTGGCAGCATCCCCCGATTGTTGTGTGTCTCTCACCTGGCAGGAAGCTAGTTTTGAAGGTTACTTCTGGATCATGAGTCATTATTGAGCCACTTTTTTGTCGGCAACTGGAAGATTGTTGATATCCTCCTGGATCCATCTTTTTCATGTGCAGTCATAATTTCCCTTTTGTGTTTTGTTTGTCTGAATGTATCATCTTTTATAATCTATACACACAACATATATTGCTCTTCTGGGATCCTTCCTGTTGCTCTCTCCGAGGTTTCTTCCAGTTTTCGGGTTTTTCTGTCGATCTGTTTGTGTTTTCCCTTGTTTATTTTGTAATGTCACAATCTGTCTGTTTTCCTGTTTTATTTTGGAAAATGTGTTTTTCTTCTCTCTCCACCTGTGTCTTGTCCTTGTGATTAAGTCTTGCAGTCAGTTAGTCTCAACCCTTGGCACTTTGGGAGTCATTCCTTGTGCACTGTGAGGGTCTAAGGACAGAGGGAGACACTGTAAAGCCCCCTAGACAGATGAGTAATTGCTCGGCAATAAAAATGCAATTTGATTGATTGTTGTGTTATTTTCATGGCAGGTTTGGCAAAGCCCATGGGTCTGGTTGAAGGTCCCGGAGGTCTCGGTCAGGGCGGGGCTGCTGCCACTCTGGGAGAAGACAGTCTCGATGTGGAGGGGAAATACGAGGAGTACGGATACAACGCTCAGCTCAGCGACCCGCATCTCCCTGGACCGGAGCATCCCCGACTACAGGCCCAAGAAGTAAGTCTCCTTACTCTCTGTCTCTGTTAGGGAATCATTTGCTTAGGTATTCAACCTCTGACACAGTTCATCGTTTTCTCATCTCACTGTCTCCTTTCCCATGGCATAGGTCTACGCCCTTGGGTATTGCTGCTATCTCTCTTAAGGAGGGGCAGCTTGGGCGCATTGTTGATGCCAGCTTATGACCGAGCACAAGCTGGCATTAGATGTTTATTGTTCAGGGACATCTGGATGCCCTTCTTTTCTGTTAGGTTCCCTGCCGCACATTCTTTTCTATGGACGACAGCTCTAGTTAGATTCAGGGTCCATATTTCTTTAGTCTCGCTGATGAGGAATGTTGATTATTACACTCCGAACTAGTTAAAACCTCGAACTACAGAAGAGTTCTTCAGAATTGCTTTAGCATCCTCTGTATCACCTCGTGGCTCAGCACATGTCTTGTGAATTATCCGGCCGAAGCTCCAAATAAACCATAATTTGTTTGCCATCAAAGTTCCTGTCTCTCTGAGTCCTGTCTCCATTGCTTCAGAAGTTTCCATCACAGTTTCGTACTTTCTCCTTCCTGCTCCAGCCTTAAACCTGTTTCCCCCCGGCAGCGCTGTGTAATGTCAGAGAGACTTGTAACTGGAAGGTTTGCCGGTTGAATCCCTGCTGAGGTTGATGGATTTTTGTGACGGCACAAAGTGTACAGCAGGACGCTTTGTCCGGAAGATGGCATTTTCATCAAGTGCTTTTCTACTTCTTGTTCTTCTTTCTTTTTCTTGTTCTTCTATTATTCTTGTTATTGCTCTCCTTCTTCTTCTTCTCCTTCTTCTTTTGTCCTCCTTATGTTGTGTCTCTCTTTCGGTGAATCCCTAGGAAATGTACCGTACTAAAATAGAGAGCTGCAGTACAGGGCTTGTCAGAAATAATAATGTGTGAAGGTAAATTGTGGTGTTGAGGATTATTGAAATTGACACAAACATCCAGCAGGCTGAGTCCAGGTCAGAAGTGCATGGCACACTCATGCTGCTTTTATGCTTTCACTAAGTAAGGCAATCTGAAAAGCCTATTTTTCTACAGTTCACCACCTGGGTTTAATTTCCATTAGGATACATGTGAGCACATCTGATATCTTCTTTCTAAATACGGTGTTATAATAGCACCCAACTCAGCTTTTTACTTTAGGTATAATTCAAGGTGCTTCCTAATGCTTTCATTTTTATTCAAGACCACTAAAACACCTTTGCTGATGGGATTTATGGAATGTCCCATGGATCAAAAAAACTGCCTCTCATTTGTTTCCAGAGAAAATGCAAATGTCACCCTTGTAAATGTAATGGCTTCCAGCAGGGGACATTCCTGTACACCTGATGGTTATATGACGTTCATTTTGTGCTGGCCTCCCCTAGTTTCCCAGTGGCACGTTGTACATTTGCACAAACTCAAAATGACACGCGTCACAGCGCAGATTTAATTTGTTTTGTGCTAAAAACACAATTAAAACAACCTCACTTCTGTCATGTTGGCATTTCTTTCACAATGGTCCCATTAATGTTAGCAGGTAACGTCAGCGTTTTTTCCACGCTGATGCACCGTGGAGAAATTGTTTATGATACCCTGCAGAGTTTATTTAGCAGCGTATGTGCTCCAGCGTCCCTGATGACATGATCATATACAGTATATTAAATATGCAACGCTGCCAACTTTTCCTCCACTTCCCAGACATATTTCTCCTCCTCTGTGTCTCCTCATTAGGGAGATTCAAAGGAATGCTACGACCTGCATCGAGTGGGTCAGATAGCAAGCTAATCTGTTGGCATGTTCTCCAAAGGCTGACAATACAAGAGAAAGCAAGGTTTTCTTTTTGCTACAAAGGCATTGGGACTTTACCAATTTCAATATCTGATATGTTTCCTTTTGAACGTTTTGAACGAAGCTGCGTTACGTACACACACTTTAAAGAATTGGAGGGGGGAATACTGTGACAAATAAAACTTAAACACCCTTGAACATAAGATCAATCACTATTGTGCTACCTTCATTCGACGAGAGATGTCTAACAGCCAACACGTACAATATTTCAAATGATTACGCTAGAAGAAGAAGGAAGGAAAGGGGCGTCAGGTTGATTATAGCTCTATAGATTGGTGCAGGAATGAGTCCTTAAACCTAGAATGTTGTGTTAGCATTTTACTACATCCGGTTACTTTGTTTGAAAGTCAATAGGTTTTCTGAATGAGTTTTTTGGGTAGATAATAAGGTCTGTAGTTGTAGATTTTTCACATTAAGTTTTTACGACATCAAATACGTCAGTAAATACCTTATTGGTACATTTAAAAACAGCGGTTGCTAACAAGTGTCTAAATGAAACCACTAAACATCATCACACCGCAAAAAACGCTAGCCTCCTTTAGCTTAGCTGTGTTGATGCAAGGTCATGTGACCGTGCTGTAGTTCCTTTATCGTCTAAACGTTAGCTCTTCGAGAGATGTATGTTGATTTACACTTCAGAAATCATAAAAGTGGGGTCTTGCTGAACCATAACGGTTAAATAAGTATCATTAAAGGTGGGGTAGGTAAGTTTGAGAAACCGGCTCGAGATACACTTTTTGTTATATTCCATGGAATGCTCTTAACATCCCGATAGCAATGAATATCTTAAATGCTTTGACAAAAATCCATAAACAAATGTCATCTGTGGAAGCCGTAGTACTGTAAAAAGCACGACCAATCATTTTAGCCGGCCCGGCTAAAATAACTGGATGGCCTACCTGCCTGTCAGCCTTCCATCTGTGCACAAACTTATCTCGTGCCCTCATTGGTCATGTGCGCGTTCGTGGAGGAGGGGCTCTGTAAGGAAGTGGCAGATTTTCTCCGGTTGTGTATTTTCAAATTCTAGCGATCTCGAGCCGGTTTCTCAAACTTACCTACCCACCTTTAATGTCATGTTTCCTGCAATATTCCGAAATCCAATGGTTAAATCCGTTGGTGATTTGTCTTTTGGGAATAACTTCGGGGTCGGACTACAAAAAAACGTAATCGCAGCACCACTCTTTGACGTTTTTTCCAATGGTTTTTATCACTTTAAAACCTCGTATGGTTCAAGTAGAGGAGCTAACAAAGCTACCAAAAAAGTAGCCTTTACTACGTACTTTCCTTACACATCGTACCCATCTCTGGAGAATCTTACTTCCTGTTAGATACTTTCATCTTCTTCTTCGTCCTCTTAATCTTACCCTCCTCTCTTCAGTCAGTTTAGCCACAGGCAGCTCGAGGCTTCCACTGTGGGGAGTCATAGAAAAGTAAATGACTTTAGACACGCCTTTTCCCTACTTGAAAGGACACGGGGAAAGATGATAGGGATTATAGAAGAGCTATGTTATATGTTGAAATAAAAGGATCATGAATTTCTTTATTTTTCATGAAAGAGACCCAGTGGACCCCCTGAAAGCACACCATAATGGTTCTTTTCAATACATTTAGAAACTACGGCTGTGATACAGTGAGTGATGCAGGAGATGGATTGGAGAGTGGGAGTATGAGGGGGGGGGATGTAATCAGGGCTGCCAGTGGCGTTCATATCACACAGTGTCAAAGAACAATGGCGACAGGCAGACACACTGAGAGAAAATCTGACGGCCATGAGAGGTTTCTGAGGGCTTTAGCGGGGATAACAATTCATTTCATCCGCGTTGCTTTGTTCCCAGCTCTTTTCACGGCCAGAGAAATTAGACAAGAGTGGAACAGGGAGGAGGAGGAGGGCGAGTAAAAAGGAGCTCGCTAATTAATAAAGTCAGCTGAGAGCGCCTCTGGAATGGAGGGGTTTGAGGAAATTCCTCTTTTTAATCAACTCGTGTATAGCAAAAAATGTCAGGAAAGACAAAAAGGAAGTGAGAGCTTGGGGGTTCGCTGAAGAGATTGTTTCCCTCCTTTAAATGGAGCTGTGTGTTTGTATATTGATTTAGTGCTAATTTCACAGTGGGTTGTGGGTACATTCTGCAGGCTTGTCACTTCTTGATCTGTGTCCCGCGTCCAGGCAGTACGCCAGCATGTGTTTCTGAAAAAAATGTGTACCCATACACACAGGCACGTAGTCACCGAACAAAAGATTTCGTGTCAAACGAGGTAAAGCTTCAGCCGATGACAGATAATCAATAGAAACATTTGTGATAAAGACATTCATTTGTTGTGAGGCCTCAATGGAAATCAATACAATACAATGTGGCAATCATAGTTGTCTTCGCTTTTCTGGTACCGGCCACTGAGGCAAGCACTTTATTAACAAGAAACATCAAAGCATGCAACTGAAAGAAAATGGATGTATGTACACCAGAACAATGTTGTTTACCTGCTTTGTTCTGGCACTAGTTAGGACTTAAGTTCACGATTAGTTCAGTTTAAAGGAGCTCTATTATGTTCTTTGGGTTTTTCCCTTTCCTGGAGTGTGTGTTATTTATGTTGTGTGCATGTAAATGGTCTGCATAGGCTTACATCTCAAAGTTTCCTCCAGAGGGAGTTCTCTCACACACACTGTTGATGCAAATGTTCGTAGTGGCCAACGATGGTACCACATCTTCCCTGTCAGTCTGTGACATCATTTGGGCCCAAAAACACCTTTTCCCGTTGACTACATTGTGAAACAGACTTCTGTAAATCAGAGGGTACTTCTTTTTTTGTTCGATATTCAACTGCCCAGTATGAACACTTTTCACAGCGTCTAAAAGTTGTAAGATACGCTAAAAGCCAAATCCAGAGTTATTTTACCTCTGACTGAGCTGTGATCAACCGTGACGCTGCAGATAGGAGGCGGGGCTTAAGCAAGTGCGCACTCTCTATTGGTCGAGATACCATAATTTGGCTCTCGAGAGGCAGGACATTTCGCCATCCCACCTCTAACGCTGTAATCCGTTCTCTTTATAGATCCATGCATGAAACACTTCCATTGAACTCCTTTGTTAACTTCCACAACTAATGACATCACTATGTAACAGTTGCGCTCTTTTGGCAAGCGCTCCAACACATTGTACGTGATAGGCTAAGGGGCGGGACATCTCTAAGGGTTGACCAATCACAACAGAGGCCGGCAAGCTAACCAATCAGAGCAGAGTGGGCTCGGTTGTCAGACAGAGGGTGAAAAGAGGTGCTGCAGCACAGGCAGTATGAGAAACAATAAAGAGCTTTTTGAATATTAAGCATGGAGACATGTCCCAGTAGAGACCACTACATACTGATATACAACCTGAACATCAGCAGGAGAGGACTCTTTAAAAGTAGAGACACTACATACTGATATACACCTGAACATCAGCAGGAGAGGACTCTTTAATGTAGAGGCACTACATACTGATATAACACCTGAACATCAGCAGGAGAGGACTCTTTAAAGTAGAGACACTACATACTGATATACACCTGAACACAGCAGGAGAGGACTCTTTAAAGTAGAGACACTACATACTGATATACACCTGAACATCAGCAGGAGAGGACTCTTTAAAGTAGAGACACTACAATACTGATATACACCTGAACATCAGCAGGAGAGGACTCTTTACAGTAGAGACACTACATACAACCTGAAAAAGAGCATTGTAGGGCCCCTTGAAACTGCTCTACTGCTTATGCAGTAGGAACGACGCTACATATTTCTGACATTATGTCTGCGGAGCAAAAGGTGGACTGCAGCACTGCAGAAGTGAGGCTAAATGCAGGAAACAGTCACCTCCTGCCTAATGGACTTTTTAATTGAGACAAGAGTCATTGAGCAGAGGACTTTGAGATGACTAGAGGGAAGGCAAGTCCAGCGAACAATCCTCTCTCCTTTCTGTATGTCTGCAGCAAAAACCAATATCATAATAATTACAATTGTCTTTCGGACAAAGACCTGTAATCCCCTTTCATCTGCCTGTCTTTCTCCTCCTCTGGCCCTTCACTTCGACATTCTTACTGAGATACCCAGGGACTTAAGTAGGCTCTTTATGACTCTGAGCCCGCCATTCGCTGTCCTTGGGAGGCTTAACGTACGATAACATCTCATTGGGCTGTGGAGAGACAAACAACAAAAGGCAGGCGAGGGTTAAGATTACTGATGCCCCGGAAAAACAAACACAAAGATGTTAAATGCACCTTGTGTCACTCATAAATAGAAAAATGCAATTCAAGGATAAAGCTGCTCTTCACCCTGCGGTCCTCCGAAGGGGATTCATATTCAATTACCATAATCGCGTCTGCATCTCTATTGTCGAAGATTTGATTTGTTTTTTTGTCAAAACAGTTAAACCGAAAACTATATTGAAGCCTGAGGAGGCCTTCGTCTTGTGTTTGGTTTGCCTGTGGGGGGGTGGATAACCAGAGATGGGGAAGCTAAAGAAACAGCTTACCTCATCTCCCTCAGCGTCTGATATTGCAGAATGGGATCGTAAAGGTCTCCGTGGTGCAGGAGCTCCAGCTGCAAATTGTTGCTTTTTCCCAGTGCTAGAGTTATCTCCTGGATAGGGGGGAGGTTGGAGAAATGACAAAGCAAACGATTATCTTTCTGAGAGGAGAGCTCGTGGATTGGAAAGTTGCTTTTGGTGTAGCTGGCACAGCGAGGGTTAGGGGAGGTTAATGTGAAATCTCACAGCGAATAAGAGCGGCCGGCGGGGGAAAAAAGTTGGAGGGAACGGCAGGGGGGAAGCATACTGCTGAGGAGGAGGGGGAGGAGTGATTGGAATACATCTTAATCTAGCGCTCTGTTTCTGTCAGAGCTTGTTCCGGGTCACATGATGAGTGCTGGCCAGTGAGCTCAGTCCATTACAAACAGATGAGTCGATCGCTCATCCTGTTACGACTCTACAAGGCCCCCCCCCCCCCCCCCCCCCCCCCCCCCGCTGCCGCTGCAGACAGGTACAAATTTAAGGCTGGAACGATGCCCTAAATTGGATCCAGTAACTAGGGCAATGGAAGTACAATATCGCTTACGATCTGGACACTGAAGCCTCGCAGCACATCTCAACTAGATATGACTCTGGTAATATTCATTAGACTTATAGCCTCTCGCGCGGGTCGTATAACTGAACAGGAGAGCAATACATTACTTTGTTTTGCACAGCTGCCATGTCGGAAGGGACTGCGAAAAAAAAAAAAATCTCCCCTTAAACCCACTGCCAGATTTGTCATTGTATTTATAAACAGGCACGCTGATTGAGAGAGGAAGCTGTGAGAGGGAACAAAGGAGTGGCAGAGGGAAAGCATAAATGCACGAGGAATGACTGAAATGATACAGTGGTGATACCGGTTACTTTGCTTGAAAGACAATGGTTTTTGAATGAGTTTTTGGTAGATTATAAGGTCTAGTAGTTGTAGATATTTTCACATTATGTTTTTACGACATAAAATACGTCAGTAAATACTTAATGGTACATTTTAAAACAGCGGTTGCCAACAAGTGTCTAAATGAGACGACTAAACATCATCAAACACACCGATAACGCTAGCCTCCTTTAGCTTAGCGGTGTTGATGCGAAGTCATATGATTGTGCCAGTATTCCTTAAATAGTCTAACGTTACCTCTTGAGATATTTACGGCGATTAACGCTTCAGAAATCATAAATGTGGGGTCCTGCTGAACAAAACGTTTCAATAAGTATCATTAACGTCTTGTTTTCTGCAATATTCAGAAATCAGATGGTAAAATCCCTTCGCGATTTGTATTTTGGGACTAACTTTGGGGTCTTTGTCATTGTATTTATAGACCTGGGCAACGCTGACTGAGAGAGCCAATAGAGGAGAGGGAACAAAGGAGTTGGCAGAGGGAAAGCATAAATGCACGAGGAATGACTGAAATGATAGAGGGGGGGTTATCATCAAAACAATTGTGCATTTACTCTTAGAGCGCCAGAGCAAGGCTTAAGGTATAGATAGATGCACGCAGCTCCATCATAAACACTCTCTGTGGCTTAGCTTTCCTTTTTATTACCTCTGCTGTCAAATGCATGTGGGCTGCGGTAATGGAAGTGATTGATAACAGTGCATGAAATTAAGCTTTCCCAGTCCAGAGCGGTGGGACTATAGGCAGTTAGATTTTCATTTCCATGCTTGAATCAAATGCCAATATTAAGTTAAGGATTTATGGAAGAAGTTAAATGCATGAGTGCTTCCCAGCTACCTGCATTATATTGCAAACATCCATACAATCAAAAATGTTGTGTCAATATCTGAGCTGTAGTTTTGCACAAAGCCAGATAATTTATTGAAAGTAAAAAATGACATTAGGTGGAAGTTCAAACAATTACATCACAGATAAAATATTGCACAATATCAGTCGAATGTGTTGATAGCTAACTGTTTGCTAAGTAGCTAGCTATTAAGAAAGGGATAATGTGTCCACTCCGAAAACACATTATCTCGCTTAGTTACATACTAAATAAACCAACAACTTGATTCATAATATTGATTTAAAAATGGTCGTATTGCTTCTGCTAAGAAAAAATTGTCTGTTCAACTGCGTACCAACAGCTGAACTGCGGTGACAACAACGTAACTTCAAATGACGGCTGCACTGATCGAGCTTTTCTGTAACTGTCGAGGTCTGTTCATATTTTATTTTCCACTAAACCGTCTTTACACACTGCCTGACACCATAATGTGTTCCCGTTAGTGTTTACTTCCTGTCTGTCTTCTTCTGCTGTTCCCTGTTAGTGTTTAGTTCTCGAGAAAACTAATCTTTGTTGTCCACTGTTGACGTTAAATTGACCAGGCTTTCTGCGTATTGATATGACAACACATCGTTTCTTAATCCTCCTTAGCAACGTTCTGTTAGCGAGAATTAACAACCTCTAGAATGTCCAAATTGACCAATCAGAATCAAGTATTCAACTTCGCTGCGGAATACAAGAATACGTCGGAAATAATTGAAACATCTTGTCTGGTTTATAAACTTTGCCAATGGTAGTTTTGTTGAAAAATAAACACTCTGTCATCAACAATGAAGTAAGTGCAGCAGCATACAAAGTTTAAATTGTGAGATGATTATTAAAAGCAACCTGCTCAAAATGCAAGGGATTCATTTAGAATAAAAGTTGATGTGAGCGCAATGTGTGTAAGTGCAGATACCCCAGTTATGGTGCGTTATATGGATGTGCAAATACAAATGTGTGGTAAAGCCCAGAAGGAAGGAAGTCACAGTCTTTTATGGTGATATGCAAATAGTTTACTATATCATTTCACAAGTAAATATGACACCATCTGTTGTGTCATCTCACATAATTA
Source organism: Trematomus bernacchii (assembly GCF_902827165.1). NCBI lineage: Eukaryota > Metazoa > Chordata > Actinopteri > Perciformes > Nototheniidae > Trematomus > Trematomus bernacchii. Next base: position 104,027 of record NW_022987807.1, on the reverse strand, counting down.
CTTGATCCTCTCTTGCCAATTCTCATTGTTGAAAGGTGAGAACCCGCTAACACACACACACACACACACACACACACACGCACACACACACACACACACACACCACACCACACACACACACACACACACACACACACACACACACACACACGCACGCATGCATACCCACACTCACACACACACATACATTAGTAGACTCATAGCCTGCTTGTTACAAAGCATACTAAATTCAAGGTCATTAATGATGTTTATATTTCTAATAGGTTAAAAAGATTGTATTTTAAACTACAAATACAACAATTGATTAAAACCATAAAAGTTGGCAATATAGTTCAAATGTAAAACATGTATACAAATGAATAAAATGGGGTGAGAGTAGTTTATTTTTACTTGTAGACTTTCATTTTAAAGGATGTGAAGGTGTTGATCTGTGATCTACTAGAAGGTCTTGATCCAGGATCACTAGATTGATTTTTTTTTCTCCACTCGCATATTTAGGAAAGTGCCGTATGTTCCTAATTTGTGCAAAGTACTCGCACACACACACACACACACACACACACCACACACACACACACACACACACACACACACACACACACACACACACACACACACACACACACACACACAGCAGCGTCATGGGGTCAGGCCACGGGGGAACCACAACACAGCAGATGGATCCCAGTGTGGTGCTAAAGTTACATCCTCCTCCCTGTGTGGTGGTGTGTTGTGTGTGTGTGTGTGTGTGTGTGTGTGTGTGGTTGTGTGTGTGTGTGTGTGTGTGTGTGTGTGTGTGGTGTGTGTGTGTGTTGTGTGGTGTGTGGTGTGTGTGTGGTGTGTGTGTGTGGGTGTGTTGTGTGTGTGTGTGTGTGTGTGTGTGTGTGTGTGTGTGTGTGTTGTGTGTGGTGTGTGTGTGTGTTGTGGTGTGTGTGTGTGTGTGTGTGTGTGGTTGTTGTCTGTTATGTGTGTGTGTGTTGGTGTGTGGTGTGTGTGTGTGTGTGTCATGGCAGGTCACCGGGGCACCAGTGGGGCTCAGATGGCACACAGCTAGGGTGGAAGTGCAGCAAACGTGCTGTTTTTGAACAAGGCGAAAAAAAAACATGTCAAAGCTAACAGGATGTAGACTTTGATTCCTGTGATGGACATTTTTTTTGGAGCATTGACTAGAAAAGCAGGGGAACGATCTGGTGTCTGACAAACTGAACGTTTATTTGAAAGTTAATAATGGCCAAGGAGAAAGAGAAGATGAACAATACAGGAGAATAGAAGTGAGCAGAAGCATTGTATGTCACCGTCCATTCTCAAGCACAGTCATTCTCTGTCGTTTTTCATCCTAAACAAAAAAAAGAAATACGCTTCTTTATCTGCTTTTATTTTTTTATTTTTTTATTTGACAGGGACAGTGCACATTGATTAACATTTCTGTAAATGCGCCAGAGTTAGCCAACAGGCTATTTTTCATCTGCAGTCCCTGGACAGATGTTGAAAGTCATCCTAAAAAAAAAATGTCACTTCAAATGACAGGTAAATACAATCAGTAAAACAACATTCAACATAGATGCTTACATTTTGATAAAAGCATATCTAAAAACATAAAAACAAAAATACATATTCACAAAGCAGACAGATAGCAACAGGTCAAGGCACATGTGTACAAACAGAGCTTTGTAAAGTGCAGATCGTGTCAGTGTTGACAGCTGATTTTCCACCAACCATGTTTTTAAATTAGATTTGAATAAACGGCAGGTGTTTTGTTCTCTAATCTTTACTGGGATTGAGTTCCACTGTTGTGCAGCTTTAAAAGAAAAAGAAGATTGGCTGAATGAACTCTTCCTTAATGGAACAACGCAGTCTCCTCTTGTTGCAGCTCTTGTTGACCTAGTTACAGGTGTGCGTATGGTGATAAAATGTCTGAGCGGAGGTAAGGTACAGTAAGGCCGTGTATTATTTTGTACATGAGGCAAGCATTTGCATATCTAATTTTCCCAGCTCAACAAGTTATACTTTGTGAGTATTGGGCAATGATGAGAATGAACTGATTTCTTATCTACTATTTTAAGTATAATGATTCCAGGGGTTTAAGAGTGGTTGTCCAGGCATGTGACCAGGTTGTTAAGCAGTAGGTGATGTGAGATAGAACCATAGAGTGCATGCATGTACATCAGAGCTGCCTCTGTTGACATGCAGTCTCTGGTAAACCTCAAATTTGACAGACTGAATTTGACCCTGTTGCAGACCTTTTTCACCTGAGCCTTAACATTGAGTCTTGAATGAATTAAGACCCCCAGGTATTTGTACTGTGAGACCACCTGTAGCCTCTCCCCGGACACAAACACATCTGGCTCAACGCAGGAGGACTTGGTTTTGGTGAAGAACATACATACAGTTTTACTGACATTTAGTTGCAGACAGCATTGCTCCAACCAAGCTGTTACATGAACCATCTTGTTCGACAGTTCATTAGCCACTTGTGTCAGACTGCCTCCGTGAATATAAATTACAGTATCATCAGCATACATTTGGATATTTATGTCAGGACATATCGATGGTAAGTCGTTTATATACAATGAAAATAACAATGGACCCAGAATTGACCCTTGTGGGACACCTGTGGACAGCTGGAGGTTAGATGATTGATTATGTTGTACTCTGACATACTGAGAACGGTCTAAAATGAGTCGTTTCAATGACTCCTCAGATCTAAGTCACAACCATATCACTTTTTGAAATGGATGCTTTTGACTTCAACTTTTTTAATCGTATTATTTGTTGAAAAAATCCATCTGAAAAACTCTTTCAACAACACATTTGAACAAGCAAAGGAGTACACTTTCAGAAAGGTGTATTCGCATCCTAGCGAACCTTAAAAATGCACTGTTAATATAGAATAAAGTCATGGACATTGTCAACAGCTTAAAAACAATGTCCCTAAGCTTACTCATTGTATAAAACGACCATGTAGCATGCATTGACATTAATTTAATTAATTTTGGTAATTACCTACTCTGACTTGAAACTAATTCATGGTATTTATTTTTGCATTTTCTTATAAGTGCTCAAATCGCTTTACTTTACATTATATTACATATATGAGACAAGTAACAGGAGCTATTTGGGGGGGAACGACATGCTGAGCGGGGGTCATTACACTGACTAAAATTGCATATGCTGAAGACCATTGAAATACCTTCTGACCCCCTATATCCCCGCCACTTTTCAATACAAAGTGATGTCCTTGGTCAAAACTATTTTATAAGCAAGACTTTGTATCATCACCTCCTCTGAATTTCTATCTCCCTTACCTCACAAACCAGAGAACACTATGCCAGTCTTAACACTTCTACATGTCTGTGTTATGTGACTAATTTTGTTTGAGTATGACCTGACACAAGGAGAGATATGTGACGTAAGACCTATTTAAATTATTCCCTATAGATGAATAAGGCCATCCTTATATCAAAATGTGTGTAAAGTCCAAATTTTTTATATATATTCATTTATCTATGTACTGAAAGATAGAAACAAGTGCAAAAATGATTATAATACTAACATGAAATACATGAAAATATGCCCACAGTGGATGATGAAGAACACCAGCAGGGTTACACCACTGTTACATCTAGAAGCAGAAGAAGTCATTTTAATTATACGAAAATAACATGATTAAATTGATAATTGTATGCAACGCCACACTTTCATTTGGGCATTTAGAAAAGGTTTTCTGAGTTCAGATTGTGCTCTTTACTGCAGCGGCCCCAATTTGTGATTCAGGATGATTTATTTTTAAATAACGTCCTTGCCAAATGCAGATTCTCATAATTTAATTTCAGCTCAGATGGCTCACAGCAAAGATGGAACAGCAGCAATTGGCTTTTATGAACAAAAAATATCCAAGGTAACAGCATTTTGATAACAAGCAAGATCTAATAATATGCCCACAGTAGAAAATGAAAAACACCAGTAGGGTCAAGTTACATTTAGATGAAGATGAGGTTTTAATTAAAACCAAAACAACACCATTAAATCTATGATTGTATGCAACACCTCACTTTAAATTGGATCATTTAGAAAAGGTTTTCTGGGGCTTAATAGATCAGATAATGGATACTTATTTTCTGTAGCAGGCCTTATTTGCGATTCAGGATGTTTCATTTTTTAATAAACGTCCTTGCCAAGTGCAGGTTTTTCAAAATTAAATGTCAGCCTCACTCTGTGCCTCCATCACATCTAATAATCTGTGATATCCTGTGAGACTGATGCTTTCTGACAAATCAATGCCTTGTCTCATTAATATGTCTCGTGTGAACGGTGTCTCACCTGGCAAATGCAATATGTCGCCGTCTTTAAATCCGCTCTGCCCTGATGTTTGGCGAAAGACTTCCAGAGCTTAACGGGATTTACCGAAGCTAAACGAAAACACGTAGATTTGTTTACACTACACTCGATTAATGTCAATTTGATATTCTAATAAAGTACAACATTACAAGTGTTTCATTAAAACCAACATCTCTTGTAAATAATTCAACCACAACAATTACAATAGCCACCTCATTATCCCGAAGTAATGAGTCAACGCTGCTGAATAAGATATGTGAAAATATGCAGAAACAAAGGCCGGAGCGAGTGAAATGCGTTTTTCAGCTGTTGCGTTTGGAGCCTAATTGGGGCGCTGAGGAAAGTTGCTGTGTGTGTGTGTGTGTGTGTGTGTGTGTGTGTGTGTGTGTGTGGTGTGTGTGTGTGTGTGTGTGTGTGTGTGTGTGTGTGTGTGTGTGTGTGTGTGTGTGTGTGTGTGTGTGTGTGTGTGTGTGTGTGTGTGTGTGTGTGTGTGTGTGTGTGTGTGTGTGTGTGTGTGTGTGTGTGTGTGTGTGTGTGTGTGTGTGTGTGTGTGTGTGTGTGTGTGTGTGTGTGTGTGTGTGTGTGTGTGTGTGTGTGTGTGTGTGTGTGTGTGTGTGTGTGTGTGTGTGTGTGTGTGTGTGTTCACAGTTGCCATACTGTAGGAATCAGCTAAGTGCTTCCGTCCAGTCAACGCTGTTATTTCTGACTTCAAAGCAGTAGGAAAACACTGTCCTTTACTGGAAGTGACGGGACGGGTGACAGACTGGAGATTATCAGCGGAGTAGAGTAACAGGATTGTGGTGACAGAGTGTGAGCTCGACACTCAGTCAGACAAAGATAATGAAATCTTCTATATTCATATGCTGGCATAGTGTTCAGTTCAGAAAATGAATAAGGACAAGTGATGAGAGAGGTCACAGGTTAGGAATTGAAGGACATTGACTGCATTTAAAACCATCTTTCTGTAAAGAAAACGAATAATGCTCATGTTCAGGTGTATATCAGTATGTAGTGTCTCTACTTTAAAGAGTCCTCTCCTGCTGATGTTCAGGTGTATATCAGTATGTAGTGTCTCTACTTTAAAGAGTCCTCTCCTGCTGATGTTCAGGTGTATATCAGTATGTAGTGTCTCTACTTTAAAGAGTCCTCTCCTGATGATGTTCAGGTGTATATCAGTATGTAGTGTCTCTACTTTAAAGAGTCCTCTCCTGCTGATGTTCAGGTGTATATCAGAATGTAGTGTCTCTACTTTAAAGAGTCCTCTCCTGCTGATGTTCAGGTGTATATCAGTATGTAGTGTCTCTACTTTAAAGAGTCCTCTCCTGCTGATGTTCAGGTGTATACCAGTATGTAGTGCCTCTACTTTAAAGAGTCCTCTCCTGCTGATGTGCAGGTGTATATCAGTATGTAGTGTCTCTACTTTAAAGAGTCCTCTCCTGCTGATGTTCAGGTGTATATCAGTATGTAGTGTCTCTACTTTAAAGAGTCCTCTCCTGCTGATGTTCAGGTGTATATCAGTATGTAGTGTTTCTATTTTAAAGAGTCCTCTCCTGCTGATGTTCAGGTGTATATCAGTATGTAGTGTCTCTACTTTAAAGAGTCCTCTCCTGCTGATGTTCAGGTGTATATTAGTATGTAGTGTCTCTACTTTAAAGAGTCCTCTCCTGCTGGTCTCTACTGGGACATGTCTCCATGCTTTAATGTTCAAAAAGCTCTTTATTTCTCTCATACTGCCTGTGCTGCAGCACCTCTTTTCACCCTCTGTCTGAAACCAGAGCCCAGTCTGCTCTGATTGGTCAGCTGGCCGTCTCTGTTGTGATTGGTCAACCGCTTAGAGATGTCCCGCCCCTTAGCCTATCACGTACAATGTGTTGGACCTTTTTAACTTTTGCCATTGTCAGGTCAACATTTGTCAGATTTGACTGAACTCTTTATAACGAGTGGAAACTGTCACAACCCATTGGTTTGAGGACTCTAGTTTTGAAGCATTGAGTTAAGTGTACTGGCTGTCACCATCTTTTTCAAAAGAGAGTATACTAACTACATAATGCTTTAACTGGCATTTTTGGGCAATCAAAATGTTACAATTAGCTTTCATGAACTGAAAACACACTGTAAAAGGTTTAAAACTGTAAGACACAAACAAAGAGAGCACCCAGACCGTACAACACCATGGAAACGACTTCTATTTGCCTCTAAATAGGATCATAATCACCTGTTTTTAATGTTATCTTGTATTTTCTGTCTTTATAATGGGAAGTACTGAATCGGTTCTAGCAAAGGTATAACTGTCAAGAAAAGTAAGTAGGGTACAGACTCTCGAAATACACTTTCTGCTCAACTTGCATATGTCTTCTGTATGGTATCTATACTGCAGCAATACAGTCGATTTGAGTTTCCGGGAGCTAAAACTTTACCATCAAATGGATGTGGGCCTTCAAAGAATATCTAAGGAGAGTGCTGTTTTGTTCTTAGTTGGTGCGATGCACTTGGGGAAACGTTACCCAGGATACGTCCTTTTGTTTTTGCAGAGGAAATATAAGGCTGTTTGCACCATAGGGGATGAGCTGGGAAAGTGACACTGAATGTGTTATTGAATTTTAAATAAGAAAAAGCATATTTAACTCAAGCAGAAGATGGAAACTATGAGGGGTTTGTCTCAGCATATAATAGGGGTTTCCAGGTGGACAAGAGGTGTTAATCACATCGATGACTGCACTGTATGTCTTGATGGCATTTTCTGCCGGGGTCATCTCATTAATGTTGTTGTTTACACCTGATATTTTTCTGCTATGACAAGACAACATCCTGCAGGAAAGGTTTGTTGTGTTGCTGTCAAAAGGTTTCTGACGGACACATACGAGTATGGTACTTGAGGAGGTACTACAGGATCATGAGGGGTTATAAGTGGTCTTCTTTAAGAGGTTTCAAGGATCTTTTAGGAGGCTTCAGGCTGTCTTTTACAGAGTCGAGGATATTGTACACACTGTATAATGAGATTTACATTTAAATTATTAGTTAACCGTTGGCATTTCACATGATCTTTTGCAAAAATGGCTGTTTCTTACATTTGTTCTGCTATATTGCGGACATAATGACACATTAACCTTTGTGTATTGGGGTGCCTTTGGCTTTTAGGGGCCTTATATGGAAATTCAGAGCTTTTTTCAATATGCTAACGATTTGTTATCCACCCTAACCCTAACCCTAACCCTAAAGCTAGCAACTGTGTTCATTGACTGAAAATAAAGACTAGACTGTTATGTGATTGTGATGTGCTATCGGCGACGTGTATGTAACGTGTGTTGTTTGCATTTTATTGTTCTCTTTTATCCTTTCGCCTCTATCTAGTTGTCTTTCATCCTTTCTTTATAACTAATGCTGTTGATGTATTGTGATTTTAAAAAGGTGTCTATTATCATCTGGCCGGGGACAACAGCTGGAAATGAGCAATGTTGGCTAAAGCTGCCCCATGTACTGTTCTTTGTGACAGTTGATTAATGAGGACTGTCCACGACACTATAAACAAATAAACTAAACTAAACACTTGTGGAAAACTAAAAGCTGACAAAAGCCACTTGTAGGCAGATTTTAAGGAGATTGTATTTGTAAAATGTTATTATGCAAGGATGTTCAAAGATTGGTTTCTCTGAGTATAAATGGAGGACGACCCTTCCTCTCGTTATATCAGTCTGTCTCATCCATGCATTTGTTTTCACGAGGGTTCTCCTGATATTGTTGCCAAGTCTTCCTGTTATCCAGTTATTTGTTTGCACTGGCTGATAATCCTGGTTGTATTTTAACAGGTGTAAGCTGTTGACGTACGCAGAGGACCTTCCTCAGATCTCCGTGGTCTTCATCTTCGTGAACGAGGCTCTGTCAGTGATCCTGCGCTCCGTGCACAGCGTGGTCAACCACACACCGGCTCACGTGCTCAAGGAGATCATCCTGGTGGACGACAACAGTGACAGCGGTAAGACCTTTCACAGCTCTATTAATATGATGAATTAATAATGGGCTTCTGAACAATAAGCAGAGGTGGGAAGTAGTGGAGTACAAATACTTCGTTACTGAACTTAAGTACATGTTTCTGGTATCAGTACTTTACTCCACTACTTATTTTTCTGAAGACTTTTTACTTTTACTTCTTACATTTTGAACACAAATACCTGTACTTTCTACTTCTTACATTTTGAACACAAATACCTGTACTTTCTACTTCTTACATTTTGAACACAAATACCTGTACTTTCTAATTCTTACATGTTGAACACAAATACCTGTACTTTCTACCTCTTACATTTTGAACCCAAATACCTGTACTTTCTACTTCTTACATTTTGAACACAAATACCTGTACTTTCTACTTCTTACATTTTGAACACAAATACCTGTACTTTCTACTTCTTACATGTTGAACACAAATACCTGTACTTTCTACTTCTTACATTTTGAACACAAATACCTGTACTTTCTACTTCTTACATTTTGAACACAAATACCTGTACTTTCTACTTCTTACATTTTGAACACAAATACCTGTACTTTCTACTTCTTACATTTTGAACACAAATACCTGAACTTTCTACTTCTTACATGTTGAACACAAATACCTGTACTTTCTACTTCTTACATGTTGAACACAAATACCTGTACTTTCTACTTCTCTCATTTTCCAAACAGGCTGGTTCCTTTAGTTTGAATGTGTGTTTGGTGGCGTGATCATTATTATTCAGAGTCATTGCGTGCCTATTGATTTGAACACGATCCGTGTATCCATCATTTCCTGGTCTTCTCTAAAGAAGAGGGACCAATGAAAACGTTGTCATGTTGCCGTTGTTCAGCATGGAAACATTCATTAGCTAACAATGACATTATTGTTCTATTAATATAAAGGGAGGTCAGGTACTCTTTAAAACAGCCGCTAGTTATGGGTACTTTTTACTTAAGTACATTTCAAAGCCCTCTTTACTTTTACTTGAGTAAAGAAGTTTAGTCAGTACTTCTACTTTCACCAGAGTATTTTTAAACACAAGTATCTGTACTTCTACTTGAGTAAAGGATGTGTGTACTTTTGACATCTCTGACAATATGTAGCTTGTCTTTGACCCCCTTCAAGCTTTTTATTTATATAGCACTTTTCATACGGCACGTGCAGCTCAAAGTGCTTTACAAAATGTCACACATCACAAGTTAAAAATAAACCACAAGAACTTCCCCTCAGATCAGATGTTAAGACCTTTACGGATACATGCAGCATACTGTAGCAACCACATATAACATTTTAACAGGTTTGGAGGTTAAAGGTATGATGATACAAATAAAATATAATAAAATAAATAATGATTCCTCACAAGACACAAGACTAAGAGAATTCATACAACAATATAAAACCCTATAAAAGAAAGTAAACATATATGTACAACAAAAATAAAAATGTGTTATAATTCTAAAAAAGGTTAAACGCTGAAAATATTAAAAGACCAATTTTAAAAAGGAAATGTTGCTATTAAAACTGTTAAAAGTTAAAACCCTTTAAGACCTATGAAAGAAATAAAACAATATAAAAGTAGGTACATAATAAGGACTAAAAGACCATTTTAAAAGGGGGAGGTGTCGCTAATAAATAGCTAATTTAAAAAGATGTGTTTAGCTGTCGTTTAGTGTATCCTCTCCGAATTCAAATCCTGAAACCTGTGGAGTCTATCTTTGTCTAACGCTGTAGGTCTGTTACTCAGAAGAGACAGTCACTATTTATTATTATATCATTCCTGGTGGAACATGAGCGTCAAACACAACTTGGTTAGTGTGATGTTTCTGGCCTCCTGCCATAGTTGTCGTTGTTGTTACGCTATTGTTTCCAATGCATGTTGTTGTTGGTGTGTGTGACTCAGTTTCTCATTGTGTGTTGGTTTGTGAGTAACAGTTGAAGGGATGGAGAGAAACCCCTGAGGGCGGATGATTCGTGAACACTGGGCTTTCACATAGCTTAGACAAAAAGAGGAGATAGAAAGGGATGGGATTTGTCTGGTCCTCTTTTCCGAACTGCTGCGTAAACTACAGTCTCCATGGTGATGTGGGCTTTATTTTTGCCTCCACACCATGACGCCCACAGCAGCTGACAACGCTCGGCTCCATATCCTAAAAGCTTTCCAGTTTTCAGAGCGAGGGACAATGAACTAGATTTCAGACGACACTTGGCCCTCCTTCACTTGGCACGGAGGAACAGGGCTGCCTCCCTCAGGCTGGAGAGGAGAAAAGGGCGCAGGAATAACATACTGAAAGAAGAAGAAGTGCAGGAATAACATACTGAAAGAAGACGAAGTACAGGAATAACATACTGAAAGAAGAAGAAGTGCAGGAATAACATACTGAAAGAAGAAGAAGTGCAGGAATAACATACTGACAGAAGAAGAGTCACCACTGGCACATCTCCACTCTACACTGAGGCTCTAACAGAACAGACTCTGTTAAAAGCCAGAGTATAAATGGACGCCAAACCTTCCTCTCATTATAGCAGACGGTCTCTTCCATGCAAGGGTTCTCCTTTTTGAAGGACAATCCTATTCTCACTATTTTCAAGACTCAAAGGAGGCGAGGCGAGGCGAGGCGAGGCGAGGCGAGGCGAGGCGAGGCGAGGCGAGGCGAGGCGAGGCGAGGCGAGGCGAGGCGAGGCAAGGCAAGGCAAGGCAAGGCAAGGCAAGGCAAGGCAAGGCAAGGCAAGGCAAGTTTATTTATATAGCACCTTTCAACACAGGGCAATTCAAAGTGCTTTACAAAAATGAAAGACATTAAGAAAATGGCATTTAAAAACAGTCATTAAAAAGCAAAGATAATAAAATAAACATTCAAAGAAAACAACTTTTGCAAAATAGCTACAGAGGAGTTCCTCCAATGAAAATCTAAGGCCCTCCAACAGTGCAACATACAATAAACACAACATACAAATAGTGTAAGAAGAAATGTAAATAAAGTAGTGCACGATAATGGTGAAGGGGACAAAATGTTCCAAGTAAAATGCAGATTCTTTCTCAATTTGAATAAATGTTATCTCTCCTCTCGTGCAAACATGTTATTTTTCTGTGGAAAAGAACTCCCACTGAAATCTGTTTTGAAAATGGTTTAGTTAGAACATCGGGTCACTGATTCTCTGACAGCAGGGGAAACTAAAACACTTTAAAACTTTTATATTCAAATGTTAAATGACAATGTGGAATTTGAACATAGTGAGCTAAAAGAGAAGTATTTCTGATTGCAGCTCCTCTAAGCTTTCCACAGTGTTTTACTATCTTTCAAATTCCTTTTTTTTAAGGTTTTGTCCCACAACGTTAATGTTTTGCTTCACTTTTACCAATCTCAAGTTTAAAACCCACAGTGCACCTCCTGCTCAGAACCAAACTGCAGACAGACAGTTCGTTAGCTCCTCTCTGATGAACATAATGGAGCATTCAGCAGCTAAAGAGACAGATTTCTCTCTCAGGATTCAGTGGAGAGTGATTAAAAGATAAAACGGTGGAGAAACCTGGTCTTACTTTCACCAAGTTGCCTGAAATAACTCCTAATAATTACAGTTATTGCTCTGTGGCTCTTAGCTTCACATTATCAACTTTAGAACGTGATCTAAAGTCAATCTGGCATTTATCGTTTGCATCGTCTCCAAGTGATATCAATGAATGCTGATTCAAGCATTTACAGAAAGAGAAAAACCCCACTGGACGAGGAATGAATAAGCATTGCAAGAGTTTTTTAACAGCCTTAATCAACCAATTAAATGTTGGATAGTTAGATCTTTAAACCGCAAAGTTGGCATCCCATTCCCACAAATTAAACCCTGGAGATTTACCTAATTTGCTTCAATTACACCTCAGGCATTGAATCTGTTATAATGAAGTTGTCACTAAGGTGTAGCAAATGAAAGAGGCCATATTATGCTTTTCAGGGCTCTCCTTTTCCTGTGGTGTGTTATATAGGTTTTGGTGCATGTAAATGGTCTGCAAAGAACATTAAAGCATCGAAACATGTCCCACTACAGAAACTACAAACTGATATACACCTGAACATCAGCAGGAGAGGACTCTTTAAAGTAGAGACACTACATACTGATATACACCTGAACATCAGCAGGAGAGGACTCTTTAAAGTAGAGACACTACATACTGATATACACCTGAAAATCAGCAGGAGAGGACTCTTTAAAGTAGAGACACTACATACTGATATATACCTGGACATCAGCAGGAGAGGACTCTTTAAAGTAGAGACACTAAATACTGATATACACCTGAACATCAGCAGGAGAGGACTCTTTAAAGTAGAGACACTACATACTGATATACACCTGAACATCAGCAGGAGAGGACTCTTTAAAGTAGAGACACTACATACTGATATACATCTGAACATCAGCAGGAGAGGACTCTTTAAAGTAGAGACACTACATACTGATATACACCTGAACATCAGCAGGAGAGGACTCTTTAAAGTAGAGACACTACATACTGATATACACCTGAACATCAGCAGGAGAGGACTCTTTAAAGTAGAGACACTACATACTGATATACTCCTGAACATCAGCAGGAGAGGACTCTTTAAAGTAGAGACACTACATACTGATATACACCTGAACATCAGCAGGAGAGGACTCTTTAAAGTAGAGACACTACATACTGATATACACCTGAACATCAGCAGGAGAGGACTCTTTAAAGTAGAGACACTAAATATGTCCTCTTTGAGTATTGTACAAGCTGTGTCTAAACAGCAGTAAGCTTAAAAACAACGATCCAAACTCTCATTTCAACTTCTGTCACATGTTTAGTAACCTTTCCTAGCATTAGTGTCCTGTGTGCAGTTCACTGACATCACGCTAGAAGGTGTGGACCTTTTTGCTGCTCACTTGTGCACGTTTAATGCGAGAACAAATTCAGGTCACTCATGCTAACCGACACGTCCGTCAGCGGCGCTAACTGTATGTTTACACACAGTGATGATGATTTGTGCCGAAGTGTGAGACGTTTCCTGGGAGCCGCTCTGCTGTGACATTAGACAATTAACATGCATGCTGCACTGCTTGACCTTTTCTGGATGGCTCTGTGTGTCCCCTCTCATTTAAACAAGGCTCAGAGAGATGAGTGGAGGTACAGCCACACTCTCCTGGCATAATAAATCAAGCGTGTGAGGTGTGTTTGCTTTGTAGCCGCAACACATTTCCTTAGCTGGGGACGCCGCTGACATTTATTGGTGGCTGAGAGGTTTATTCCCAGCGCTGGATCCAACGCTCTGAACTAAAGTCACATTCCCAGTGATGGGCTTTGGCTGTGTGTGTTTGTGTGGGTGTGGGTGTGTGGCAAGATAATTCATCGTTGTTTGCAATGTTAGCACAAAGAAAAGGCTTAATGAGCCCTACAAGATTGAATTCCAGCAAATACCAGCACCAAATTGATAACTTAATGATTCATATAATGAAAACAGGATATAAACTGAGGAGCGGTTGAATACAGCTCGTAGTGTTAATTTCAAGTGGAGCTGAATTACTTTAAACATTGCATACATTAAATGGGATTAAGTGAAAAGAGTGGCTTGTTAACATACTGCATGATATTTATTTTGTAAGACACACAGTTTTTATTCACTACAATAAACTTAATTTGGTTTAATTAAGCTCAGTTGTTTTTGGGAAATGTACTTTCCTGTTAAGCCCCAAAGACCCCGTCGGCGGGTCCTTTTTTTTCACAAAAAAAACAAAAAACGATGGTGATATGGTGATAATTAAATGTAATACACCATTTTTATAGTCTGGTACCTGAAAAAGGTCAAATGGCACTGATGGAACCAGATGTACCCAAATGTGCCGAAAGCTTATTCCGCCTGGAATATTTTTTTGCTAAACCTCTCTAAAAAGGTCAAATTTCACTTGTTTTGCCTCAATCTTGATACAGGGTACTTATTATATGTTATAGTTTGGATTCCTAAAGCTTTTAGTCTACCATCCCATCATTCAAGGGTGGTTTTCACTATAAGTAATGTTTTTTCTTTAGGCGGAGGTAAGAATTTACCTTTTTTTGCTATGTTCCATCTGAATTTACTCTGACTGAGAAAAATCTATATTGATTCTGACACTTCTACATCCAACTCACAGATGTAACCTTGCTTTGATAAAATAAATTATTCATATAAACCTTTTAGAAGTTAAGTTGTAGTCATTTGTTTTGGGCATGTCATTTTCGAGCCTGAAACCTGAAAAACAGGCTCGGGGGTTAACAGGTTAACCTTAGATGCACGAGGGACTAGACCCTACACTCTTCCATAAGTGGGTCAAAAAGGACCTGTATTAGAATAATATGTGTTTCTATGCCATTTTTGTCATTTTGGTTAAGAAAAATCACTTGTATAATATTTAGTATTATATTTTGGTTCACACTAGAAATATTTTATATTTAATTTTTCTTTTACATTTTGAAAAAAAAAACGAAATTCCATAGAAAATGCATGCGGGTCATTTTTGACCCTCTTATGGAAGCTTGGGGTAGTAATACAAAAACTACAATATCTTAAAATGTATCAAATATAAATTTAAAATTTGAATGGCATGATATCCAAAACACGTTTTTTGAGGAATAGCTGGAATATGAAATGATAAAAAAAAATGTAATTACAAAGATACTCTAAGAAAACCACCTCACCGGGTCAAAAAAGACCCACTTCTAAGGGTCTAAGGGTTAAAAGTCTATCTGACTCTACAGCTGCAAATGGACAATATCTCTTTGTAGTTGCACTCTAGTTTAGAGACAGTTCAGCAGACTTTAAAGGGGACCTATCATGCAAAATGCACTTTTGTACGTCTCTTATACATGAATATGTGTCCCCGGTGTTCCAGGGAACTCACCAAGTGTCAGAAAACACAACCCTCTCTATTTTCCTCCCCATACCCAAATCTCTAAAAAAGGGGCTGCAACGGATCTGATAAAAACTGATCCAGATTTGAACACTGTCCTGACGTCAGGACGGTGGCGCTACGGCTATTGGGCCAACTCCACCAATCAGGAGGAGACAGCCACGGCCATTGCCGTTCGAAAGCGCTGGAGACGTTGTAGTACATATGCCAGGCCAGTAGATGGTGCTGTTCTCACAGAATCTGCCCTTGCACAAACAGAGCTATAAATTGTCAAATTGAGCGAAATGAGGCATGGCTAAAATGCATGATCTGTTTGGTATTTTGAAAAAAAAAAAGTATAAATATGCCTTATATAGGTATGATCCTACACTATATTATTCAAATATAGCATGATAGGTCCACTTTAAATATATATATATATATATATATAACAAAAACATTATAAACTGCAGAAAAATGAATTATCAGAAGGATAATAACAATGGAAATAATGAATGTAAGGAATAAAAACTAAATACAAATGTAAGATATAAATATAAAGAAAAATAGCATAAAATAAAATACTTGCAATCCAAAAGTACTGCATGATATGAGCAGGTACAGTAATACATAATAAACAAAGAAGATGGGAGTTAATATGGCATTAAGTAATGGAAAATGTGTTTAACATGCTGACGGATATTTGTTTTTATTTGCTACGATAAAATTAATTTGGTCTCATTTAGTACATTTTTTTGGAGTCCTCTTAATTTACTTTCCATTAAAAGTGTATCTTAAATTTAATAAACTGCTTTCCATCACTACTTGCACAGGAAGGTAGTAGAGTACGAGCAGGTTTTCCAATGCATTAGGGTTAGGGTTGAACACAACTTTTGATCAGAAACAGCAAAAGGCAAGACATATTTGCAGTTTTGGCTCAGTAAAGCTACGTCGTGTGTTGTCTGGGTTTGCCTGAGCTGCCGCGAGTTTTGGTCGCTCAGTGATGATACTTATACCTCTAGAATCTGTGGAATCTCAGCTTTAATCTGATATCTTGTTTGTGCAGATCCGATAAGTAATAAAGTATTTCTACCGTGAGTTCTGTGCTAAGTGCGTTAGCATTTTTTCGCTCAGCGCTAATTCAGAGGCTTGCTATTACCCTTGTGTTTCGTTTAGCTAAAAATGGTTCATACTGTATCGTCAGTTAGCTGAATTTCTTCCCGTTAAGAACAATGAAAATGGGTGATTAAAAAACGGATTTTTTAATGTAGTCCAGGTTAAAGAGTGCATCCCTTTTTTTCATAACTTAACCATCAGTGATTCAGAGAAAGTCCAGCATATTGTTGCAGAATTTAAAATGAATGTTAAGAGTAGGTTAAGGATGGAGAAGTGAAACAAACATGAACCCATTTACCACCGTGCTGTTTACAATAAGTGTGTGAGAGGTGGATAACCTCCATACTGCTGACACGCTGCTGCACAGATTATTTCCGTTGTGCACAGGTCGGCTGCCAAACGCTCTCCATTTACAGTGAGGGTTTATTCTGTCTCACTGCGAGGGAGGGGAGTATCATCTTACATTCGTTTTTTAATATTTAATTAACCTCACATTACTTGGGCCAGAGATATGGAAAATGCACCCAAATGACCCCAGAAGTGGGTTTTTTGTTCTAAATCTCTCTAAAAAGGTCAAACTTCACTTGTTTTGCATCAATCTTGATACAGGGTACTTATTATATGTTATAGTTTGGATTCCTAAAGCTTTTAGTCTACTATCCCATCATTCAAGGGTGGTTTTCACTATAAGTAATGTTGTTGTTTTTTTGGACGGACACTATAATTTACATTTCTTTACTATGTTCAATCTGAATTACTTTAAAATAAAAACATCTATATTGATTCTGACACTTCTACATCCAACTCACAGATGTAACCTTGCTTTGAGAAAAAAGATTATTAATTGACCCCTTTTAGAAGGGAAGATATGGTCATTTGTTCTGGGAATGTCATTTTCGAGACTGAGACCTGAAAAACAGGCTGAGGGCTTAACAGGTTAAAGTCAATAAATTAAAAGTATTTAAAAAAGAAGGAGATCTTTTGTATAGCTGCAGATGTTGTAACTTTTATAAACACAATCAAACACACCTGTCTGCTGTTGTGAGGCTGATCTCACTGGATCAGAAACAGAAAACCCTGCAGCTTATTCTAAATAAAGGTGCGTGCTGCAAGTTAGGTAGCACATAAAAGGCAGGTTGTAGGAGGATTTATTTCAGGCTTTGGAGCATGCAAGTTGGCTTTTACCACAGTTTTAAATAATCAGAAGCATGTCCTCTGTGCCATCTATTCTTAGCACAGCAGCTCATAATCTCCAATTTGGCCAAAGGAATTCATGGCGCTCCTGCCGTCTACTAAGCGTTCATTTTAAATTCATAGTATGATGGATAGTTATTTATCCTCCGCTACGTTTCACCGCTAGTCCTTTTTAAAATGTATTCTCGGCTCCATAACTCTCGACCCGTGGACACAGTCCAATGTTTTATTTGCTAGGATCAGAGCGAGGCCGACGCAGTCTGTCTTCCGGTTGTTGCCTCTTTTGAATGACGAATACACACTACCGCCGCCTGCTGGTAAGGAGAGTTATTGCCACTCACGCAGGCGCAGTTCGTACGTGCTTCTTGGCCGTCGGCTGAAGTCTTTGCGGTGTGTTCCAGTGCGACTGTTGGCCAAGACGCAGGAGACGTGAGGCGACACAACAGTCGGGTCCGTCTGTGTGAGTTCTTTGGTGTCAGCTTGGTGTGTCCCTACCTTTACGTGTCATAAATGCTAAATGCTAACAGCGTGCTAATTTGCCACTGTTTAGAGATGCTTTAACGATAAACAATAGATGAAAGACGAAAGGAAGGTTTAACTTTGTGCTCTTTGATATAAATGGTGAACTACAAGTTAAGGGAAATTTGTATGATAACTTTCTGTAACACCAGGTTTGATAAAGTAGACCTTTACCATCTAAATGTGCGAGAATGAAATGCTCTCATACAGGGGTGTCCGCGGGGTCTTAAAAAGTATTAAAAGTTGATAAATCAATTTAGCGAAAATTAAAGTATTAAAAAGTATTAAACGGCATTTTCCAAGGTATTACATTTTGTAGCTTGTTTTCAATAAGTATATAAATTGTCCAAAGAGGTTGTATTCTACAGTTTGCCTGAATGTAATCATTGCGTAGGTGTGTAGTGTGATTCTGTGTAGTTTATTATGGCATCCCGTTGGATTTGACGTCATCTGAACAGGACATCGCACGCTCACTGCTTGATAGCGCGCGAAGGTCCGTTTACGCCGGTTGTTAAACAACATCGTTATGGGGAAATGCAAGTTTGCGTCCAAATGGTTGGAGATAAGGAGGAAGGACAATCAATACTGTATATAGTCAATGTGAGGTAAAGTGTGTCGCCAATGAAGATTCAACTATGATGAAGAGAACTCTGAACGTGAGTCAAGCTATAAGCTTGTTTTTTGACATGGAGGAGGAGGAGGAGCCTGTGATGTTGCCCTCTGTTGACAGAAACTGCTTTGAAGCGTGGCACAGATAAAGACAGAAAAAACTGATTTTTGTACATAATGTGTATATATATATATTTGTATTATATTTATAATAACACTTTTGCCTTATCAGAATGAAATCCAATGTACATTATTTAAGCTTTTAAATGTTTTGTTGTGCCTACTGTGTCACTGTTGACAGAACTTGAGAAATTAGGAAAAACGCCTATGGATACACTTGTTATTTGTTCATAAAATGTGTATATAGGTTCATGCTACCTCAATCAAACTTTCACATTATCATAGTGACATCCCATGTATACATTTCCAGCTTTCAAATAGTTTCGTTGTGCATGTTTGTGTTACCTATATAAAAAATAATATCATTTTCAAAATCCGTTTTAAATTTTTTTTGTGATTTTTGGGTCCAAAATGTTCATATAGTATCTCAAAATGAAAAAAAGAACTATCAGGTTATATAGGTGAGGTTGTCCTTAAAAAAAAGATACCAAACATTGACATGCCAAACATTTCTTAATGGGGTTTAGTAAGACAAATCAAAAGTATGCGAAAACGGCCAAATTAGCCCAGGACTCCAAAGGGTTAATGAAGACTTAAATAACCAGCTCCAGAATCACCAGCATTATGAAGAAGTGTATCAAAAGTAATGTTAACTGTAATTAGCTATTATTATTTTGGCAGGTTGAGTTTTAACTTCTTTGTATACAGTTAAGAAGTTTAATCTAGTGATTTCCATCCCATCCCCTGCAAAGAGTGCCCAGATTAAAACTGAGGAACACAAGATGATAAGATGTGGAGGAAATGAAAAATAATATCTTTCTCTTTTTAGAATACATCTAATATTTCCATTGAAACTTAATCGTTTTTCAAATGACGGCATCTCTGAAGGCTAGGGAGAAAAAGCTTCTAACCTCTTATTTTCAGTATTTAGTGTCTCTACTTTAAGAGTCCTCTCCTGCTGATGTTCAGGTGTATATCAGTATGTAGTGTCTCTACTTTAAAGAGTCCTCTCCTGCTGATGTTCAGGTGTATATCAGTATGTAGTTGTCTCTACTTTAAAGAGTCCTCTCCTGCCTGATGTTCAGGTGTATATCAGTATGTAGTGTCTCTACTTTAAAGAGTCCTCTCCCTGCTGATGTTCAGGTGTATATCAGTATGTAGTTGTCTCTACTTTAAAGAGTCCTCTCCTGCTGATGTTCAGGTGTATATCAGTATGTAGTGTCTCTACTTTAAAGAGTCCTCTCCTGCTGATGCTTCAGGAGACTTTATTTTTCTCATACTGCCTGTGCTGCAGCACCTCTTTTCACCCTCTGTCTGAAACCAGAGCCCAGTCTGCTCTGATTGGTTAGCTGGCCGGCTCTGTTGTGATTGGTTCAACCGCTTAGAGATGTCCCGCCCCTTAGCCTATCACGTTACAATGTGTTTGAGCGACAGCCAATAGAAGCGTGAGTGTTACCTAGTGAATGTTCCAGAAGTAAAGAAGGGAGTGAAGATGGAGGTGTTTTCAGGCAGGGAGGTAAGTGGGAGAGAAACCAATCTCTGAATTCTATCCTTTGCCGACCATTTACATGCCACCAAAACCTACTAGAGGAAAGGAAAACCAAAAAGCAGGATAGGGCCTCTTTAAACATTAGAGTACCAAAGAAATAAAAAAGAGCACACATCCCCAGCAGGCAGAAGAAACAGAAGAAGTCTCCATGGGTTGCTTTAATTTGGTGTCAAATGCTAAGACCCGTTAGCTTCAAGGGTCACTGCCCCCACATTTCCCTCCTCTCTCCCACCGCTGTGTGTTTTGTTATCCTTCCACTCACTGAGTCTCCACAGCCTCGCAGAAAAAGGGATTAGACATTTTTCTACTTTCTCTCTCTGTCTGATTTATGTTGCGAGCCACATTGGCGAGGTGTGGATTCTGCTCAGAGCCACAAGCGTCCTTATTAATCTCTCCCCCAGAAAGTGGAACGCTCAGCAGTCACCCAGAGGAGAAGCTCAAACCGTCATCTATCCTCCGACCAAACCCAGACGGCAATTTGTGAAACTGGCTGTTTACCCGGGAAACTTTATTTTTTTAAGTTATGACTGCCAAGCTCGTCTGAGAGAGCAGAGGCGGAGAGATGGTGTAATCCAGCTGGAATAAACACGTCAGTTTGGATGATTAAATTAATTTCTAGTTGGATTTTAAACAATTTGTGAGACGATTTGGTTATGAGTAAGCATCGAGGCTGCCAAAATCAAAACAGTGTCTCGTTTAAAATGCATGAGCCCTCGGTTTATGTTTTATCTTCCTCATTAGTTTGCTATAAAAATGTTTTGTTGACCCTTTTTTTTCCTAACTTTTCCCGAGCTCCCACTATATAAACTTCAATTTGCCATTTCAAGAATATATATTATTATATATATAAGTATGGGGCCTACCATCACACCCATGTTTTACCCATGTTAAATAAATATTTAGTCCTATGGTTTTGGAGGTTTTGACTTTTACTAAAATACACTTATAGTATTGTGGCATTGAGAGGAGGTGGATGTTGTGGTGCTGCACCACATTTCCATAAAACTGTAGAAATTGTAGTTGTGTCTCCCATTGTGAATCCCAGATATCTTTCATTCTACTTTTTGAGGAAAAACCTGTCAAGCGGGGCAAAATATGTCAAAGTGGGCTTGGATATCGAGTTAGAAAATTGGGAATCCAATATTTTCATTAAGATTTTGTCTGCTCTTTTTTTTGCAGAAGAACTTAATTTTGGTCTTTGTGTTTTGTAATGTTTAAAGAGGACATAATATGCTAATTTGCGGGTGTGTAAACCCCACTGTTTCACTGTAATACGAGACTACTAGTGCTACATGCAAGTAGCTAGGCTAATGCTAAGCTAGGTAATGATGATCAGTAAATACCTCGAAAACCGTTCTTGTAAAACAACGATGTCTGGTTTTCTATTCCTACACTTGTTGAATACTGAAGAGCTGTTTTGTGTTTTTGGAGGCTTTGGAGTTGTTTAGCTTAAGGTACCAGCTACATTTAAAGCTGAGTGAGCTGCTAATGTGACAAATAAGTTTAGCTGTTGAATAATGACTTAGTTATGTAATTACTTTTCAAAGTGTAATGAGAAACTGATAGCATTTTTCTTCCTGATTGCTTCCTGACAATAGTTCTCATCACTTTCTTTTTGCCAAACTCCTGAAATTAAGAATCAAGTGAAGTTAGACCATTTTGAAAGTACATTATCATTTACTACAGCTGCCCGACTAATGTCCTCACGACTCATTTGGATGTCATTTAAAGAACGATTATTTCTAATCTACCCTCTTTCATGGGAAGACTAGGGGTAGAGGAATGTGAGAATTTGGTGAGGGATATTGCCAAATATCTGGAAGAAACTACCAGAAACCTGCAGGTCCGCTGCAACTCTGACTACTTTTAATTGAACTATTCACATCTTACACTGCACTGTAACTTGTAATCATGTACCTGTGTTATTCATGTTTTATTATCTTTGCCTTTTAATGTTTCTAATGTGTTTTATGCTCTTAAAGGTCACCTATTATGCAAAATCCATGTCTCTTCTATACATCAACATGTGTCCCCTCTTCTTCATGTCTCTTCTACATCAACATGTGTCCCCTCTTCTTCATGTCTCTTCTACATCAACATGTGTCCCCTCTGTGTAAAGAGACTCTGAACGTTTCAGGAAAAAAGATTCTCTCTCTTTTTGTCCTGATCCATTTATATAAAAACCTGTCTGAAAATGAGCTGATCAGATTTTGGCCACTTGATGATGTCATAATGATGTTTTGGCTTGTGTAACCATTAGCCAATCATCAACCAAGGTAACCCCCCCCCCCCACCTTATCACCTGAATCTCCTCCTAGAGCACCATTGTGTTCTTTTTAACCAAATATCTCTCAGAGGGGCGTGGGGAGTGGCTCCTTATTTTCATCTAAAGTAACAGACAGAGAATCAGCACTTTTGAAACAGGGCTGAAACAGAGGGGATTATGGGATGCTGCAATGATCTGTTTGGTGTTTGGAGCCAAACACTTCAGAGACATGTTCTGTATATATCTAGAGACCTATAATAAATTGATTAAAAACAGTATAATAGGGGACCTTTAATGTCTTTCATTTGTGTAAAGCACTTTGAATTGCCTTGTGTTGAAAAGTGCTGTATAAATAAACTTGCCCTGTCTTGCCTTGCCTCTTTCAGTGGAGCTGAAATTCAACTTGGATCAATATGTGAACAAACGCTACCCGGGCCTGGTGAAGATCGTGAGGAACAGCAAACGGGAAGGTCTGATTCGAGCCAGGATTCACGGCTGGAACGCCGCCACGGCTCCTGTGGTCGGATTCTTTGATGCCCACGTCGAGTTCAACACCGGCTGGTAAGAAAAGGTCACGTTTAACACGAGGATGTCGGAGCTGCTCCTCTTGTCCTTTTCTCACCTTTTACCTTCTGTGCTTTGCTTGTCATGTTTCCACTACAGAAGGATGTCATGTCTGATTATTATCTTTTGAAATATGCAGTTTAGTCAGCCCCAAAGCACATCAACTCTCACTGACACAGCGTTTTACTGCATAATGACCAGTAGTGGAAGAAGTGTTCACATCCTTTACTTAAGGCAGAGTATGAATAGTACACTGTAGAAATATTCCATTACAAGTGAAAGTCCTGCATTGAGAATGTTACTATAAGTACAAATGAAGTAAGATATTTAAATCATCACATTTGAGGACGCTGGATCAATTAAATGTTTTAGGGCCTGTGTCCACATGGTGCCTTTTTCTAAACGCCAGCATCTTTTTAAAATTGATTCAAATGAGAACAGAGCGTCAGAAGTGAATCCTTCTGAAAAGGCACATTGACTTTTTTCTCTAGGACAAGGTTGAAAATATTACAACTTTTCAGAAAAGCGTCTGGCAACTTGGCAAGTCACTGTTATTAGAAAACCGTGTCTTTCAGACGGGAACTATCATAACAAAGACTAAAAGGTGTCTGTGGACACCGGATGTTGTTGCCGGTGAGTGTGTGACTTCTGTCATCCTCCTCTCCCGCTATAAGGCTGTCAGACCGAGAGGTAACAAACTCATTCATACAAAGTGTGACAGCAAGAAACTTCAGGTGAACAAAACATTGTGAAAACATATAGTTGCAAAAACAGATGATAAAATCCATGCCAGTCAGTGTTACAACGGTGGAAATAAGTAGTCTTTCTCAAAGAATACTATACACAATACACAAAATTGCCACCAATTAATGTACCAAAGCATGTTTTAGATGGTTAAATATAACGAGTAGTAGTTATTCATATGTTCTGTGTTTAGAAATCCGAATCTTTGAAGTAACTACGGTTTTATAATGAATGTATTGAAGTAAAAAGTAGAATATTTACCTTTGAATTGTAGTAGAAGTATACTCAAGTACCTCAACATTTGAACTTGAGTATGGTGCTACTTCCCACCACTGATAATGACCCTTATTATTAGTAAGGGTTTATCATTATTACGCTCTCCATCATCTCCTTTTGTACATTGTAATGTGAAAGTGATGTGTTTGGTTAGAGCTGAATAAAAGGACAGCCCAATTTAAATCACCTGTCCAGTAAACACACGCTGACAGAATGGAGAGGTGAGAGAGAGTATAATTAAAGAGGGAGCACACATTTTGAGCATTTCCACATAATCTCACCTGCAGGCTCGGGGCTTATTCTGCAATATGAAATGACTTCAGGGGGTCTCAGCCCAATGTCTGCCGGCTGCTCCGGTTTACCCACAAACAAGTCACTCAAACACATGTAATTGGCACCTAATTTGAGCATGTCAAATCAGTCAGGGTGTGAAGAAGAAGTGTAGCCTTTGTTCCCTGGGAAGCTGTCTGGGAGTCAGGAAGAGGAGGAGGAGGAGGGATGAAGAGGGTAGAAGAGGAGGGGAGCAGAGGTTTTTATTTTGTATTTTTATTACATTGTTGGAGGATCTCAGGTCCGAAGAATTTCATTGCCATTTCTACACTGTAGCTTTGTGCAGATGACAATCAAACCTTAGAATCTTGAATCCACACTGATGATAATTGATGCCCAGGTGGAGCCCTCATCTGTTTCCCATCTGCTCTAAAATAGACGTTCCTTTCATGCCCCCACAGAACCCGCTCACCTACCTATAGGTTTCCTCTTCCTCCGCACACACTTCCTTTGAGTTAGTTCACCTGCTGCCACCGTGTGAGTTTCACACACCTCTCTCTTCACACACCCGCCTCCATGCTCCTTTAATACGTATTCTTTTTTGCTTTTGAGGGAGGTTTTATTTACAGGAAGCAGAGGTGGGAGAAGTACTCAGATCTTGTACTTGAGTAAAAGTAGAAGTACTCATATCTTGTACTTGAGTAAAAGTAGAAGTAATCACATCTTGTACTTGAGTAAAAGTAGAAGTACTCAGATCTTGTACTTGAGGAATCAAATCAAATCAAATCAGGTTTTATTTATATAGCACATTTTAAAAACGATTTTTGGTCGAGCCAAAGTGCTGTACATGCAAATAAAAAACACATTACTGCGATCGCAAACAGAAGACAATACAAATATAAAAATCAAACACAGGGAAATGTCATGAGTCGTGCTCCGCTCTGACTAGAAGGCCAGTAAAAGTAGAAGTACTCAGATCTTGTACTTGAGTAAAAGTAGAAGTATCAGAGTGTAGGAATACTCTGTTACAGTAAAAGTCCTGCATTCAAAATGTTCCTCAAGTGAAAGTATAAAAGTATTATCATCAAAATAAAGTGAAAGTAGCGACAGTAAAAGTAGTCATTGTGCAGATTGGTCCATTTCAGAATAATATATATGATATGTTTTATAATGATTGATCATTAAAGTGTTCTCAAAGCTGGTAAAGGTGCAGCTAGTTTGAATGACTTTGTATACTGCAGGGTAGCTTGTGAATTTACTCCAGGTGGAACTAAAGTCTGATTTAACACTTGATTATATTTCACATCATTCATCCACATCTGTAAAGTAAACTAAAGGTATTAAATACATGTAGTGGAGTATAAGTTCATGATTTACCTCTGAATTGTAATAAAGTAGAAGTACAAAGTAGCATAACATGTAAAGTACCTCAACATTTTACTTAAATACAGTATTTGAGTATACTTAGTAACGTTACACCTCTGACAGGAAGTCAATGAAAGGTGGAGCTCTTGTGATTTCCCTTCAATGTAGATGCTAGGTGAAGGAACATATGGAGAAGATGACATTTATTATCTACTGTTTGTCTGCAAATGTCTCTGTGCTGCTGCTTTTCATTCAGATAGATTCACTTGTGGTATGTACACTATCTATTTGCCACTGTGGGAGAAGCCCCCCTATTTATCATAATATGATTATTCACCGTTGCACATTCAGCGATAAGTGAGATGGATGGCTCCTGTAGTTGTTGTGGTGACTCTCCCTCGATGACCTTGTGCACACTGAGCCAGAGACAGAGCTGCAGTGCTTTGATTCATCGGGCGGCTGTGCATTTGCAGCAGAAAAATGTATTGCCAGTTGCATTATTGTTAAAGTGAACATAATTGTACCGTACTGTGTTGCACTTGACAGCTGTTTCACATCCCTCACACCATGTTGAGTTAAGAAGCAAGCGGAAGAATGATGGAATCAGATTTGCTCTGCTTTAATACGAGGATATGAAATCGTTGCCTATCATTAAGGCGGTATTGCATCAGCTAAATGTTCATAATCCATCTCCTCTCACGCTTATGTGCTCCCATTCTTCGGAAAACGGCCGTCCATTCTGCTCCAAACAGTCCCTCTGCGTTCTCTGTAAATAAGCAGGATGAATGGCGGGAAATGGCAGCGTGTTGTAATTAGGACCGTCTGTGTGCTACCATGCAGCTGCCGAGGGGGAAATTGATATTTATTTGGTTTTTTGAAGTCCCTGCACAGTTGCAATCTCAGGTTATTAACGATTGATGATTAGAAGTGTCGCAGCCGCTCCCCACTGAGTGTGTGCTGCAGATGAGATTGTCATTGCAGGGAGGTTGTAATGAAATACATGCTTCAGAAAGCAAACCTTTGATGAATTGTAAACGCTCCGCTGCTATGTGACCTGGGGAGTTTATCTAAAATAAAACAAACTGTTGAATTTCTAAAAGTAGGGAATGGGTAAAACTAACCTCCGCCTCCTGTAATTATAAAAATATAAGATTTGTCACATTAATATTTGATAGTACCTGCAGGTGGAGGGGTATCACATTTAATTTAATACATTTCAGAGTTATTGAAGGCTAAGTAAAAACATATTTTTCTGAGTTTTTGTATCCGTCTAGACGTGAGAAAAGGCCGCAGTCATTCTTAGCGCTTCACAGACCAGAGGCCAGGCAGAACGAGATTGAATCCACCTTTACATTGATATCACATCAACCACATCCTGAGCAAATCCATCCAGAACCTATTCATGCTCTGCGTTTCACTCTCTACCTCAAAAAGCCCCGATGCCGAGTGGTGCAGGAATGAGTCCTAAAAAACGGAAATTAGTTAGCATCCGGTTCCCTCGTGTCAAAATAAACTTTGGGTTAGATGCCTGAAATAAGGTCTGTGACATTTTCAAGTTTTTTTCAACAACATAAAAACACTGTAGAAAGTTTCTACAGTTGGCTATTTGTCAGAAAAATGGCAGTTTCTTTAGCTAAAATGCTGACACATTTCCTGGTTTTAGGACTCATTCATGCACTTTCTATTGCTTAAGGGCTCTTTGAGGAAGATAGTTATCAAGCAGAAGCATGAACTGGGAAAGAAGTTGCTAAATGAGACGGCTAAACGTCATCACGCCCAACATTAGCCACCTTTAGCTTAGCCGTGGTGAAGTCATGTGACCGTACTGTAGTTCCTTTATAGCCCAACATTAGCCACCTTTAGCTTAGCGGTGGTAACGTGAAGTCATGTGACCGTGCTGTAGTTCCTTCATAGCCCAACATTAGCCGCCTTTAGCTTAGCGGTAGTGACGTGAAGTCATGTGACCGTGCTGTAGTTCCTTCATAGCCCAACATTAGCCACCTTTAGCTTAGCGGTGGTGACGTGAAGTCATGTGACCGTGCTGTAGTTCCTTCATAGCCCAACATTAGCCGCCTTTAGCTTAGCGGTGGTGACGTGAAGTCATGTGACCGTGCTGTAGTTCCTTCATAGCCCAACATTAGCCGCCTTTAGCTTAGTGGTGGTGACGTGAAGTCATGTGACCGTGCTATAACGTTAACTTTTTACTTCTGGATTGAATTTACGCTTCAAAAATCATAAAAGTTAGGGTTATAGCCTACTGAACAAAAGATGTAAGTATTATGAACGTTTATTTTCTGCAATAATTCAGAATCCAATGGAAAAATACCATTGCCTTTTTGTGGAGGTAACCAGCGAGATGCTGCCTTCATGGTCCATTTCATAAATATGTCCTTACTGAAAATCCGTTGTTGCTAACAAGTGTCTTTATCAGACTAATCAACATCATCACGGCAAACATTAGCCGCCTTTAGCTTAGCGTTGGGGATCCACAGCCATGCGACTGTGCTGTAGTTACTTTTTAGTCGTTATCTTTTTGCTTCTGGATATTGCATTAGCACTTCAAAAATCATACAATTGGTAGATTGATATATATATTTATTTCTGCATTAATCTAATGGTAAAATCCCGATAATTTTTGTTTCAAGATTGCCTCCAAAAAGTACTGTAGGCCTACTCAGTGCACCAGTCTATATAAAATTGAGATGCTGCACAGATACCTTTTCACTTTCTTTAGACTGCCTTTTCTATGAGAGGCAGCCGACTGGCCTATATTAATATGTGCTCTTCATGTGCATGTCTGAGTTACTCTGAGAAACTGTCAGGCAGCAGGACTGTGAACAGCCTCACATTTAAACAGATTTGATTCGCTTAAAAATGGCTCGAGGCACTGCAGGCTTCTTCTCAAAGACACACCACACACATTCATATGCATCACATGCACACTGCAAACACAATGAACACTTTCAGAGTTATTTCGAAACACTTTAAAAATATCTCACCACAGTGCTAATTAAAGTCTTCTTTCAGTGTGGGTTTAAACACAGTAATCATTGATGCTTCGGTGTTCTCAGCGCTAGTCTACATTTAGAAACTAACTCCATAAAAACCTGTAGTATAAAACATGCAGGAGTTGCCTTCATATTACTGTAACACTGCAAGGCGTGTAAAAAACAGAGAACAAACTATCCAATATTTAATTCAAACATACAAACGTGTGTGTTTTGTAATCATGGCATACACAGTTTGTTAATGTTAAGCCGATCATTTGTTCTAAGACAAAGCAGTAAGTCAATTATTAAATAGAAATTAGGATAAAGACATATCCTTCTCTTTGCTTAAACATACTTAAAAAGGTATGAGGATGAATAATCTAAAATCTAATTAATACAGATAAACCCATCTACTTGTACCATTATACAGTCATTTAATGTATTGGCTCCATGATTTCTCTTTAAGCAGCTCAAACATTTATCCAATCTTGTTTTTAAATAGTAAAAGATGTGACAGTTTACCTTAAAAATCCTCAAACTAATGTGTTGAATTCATTGCTCAGTCGAACTGTCATGTGTAAATAGTTTCTGCATTATTTCTCCCAACTCAGCATTAGCTGGTTTCTCCTGCATTGGAGTTATATTGGAGGTATTTGGCTCTGACAGCTTTAGGACTTCTACCGGTACCACAAAATACTCCAGATTTCTGGTGCCATTGCCATTCTATCGATGCCACACACAGAAAAACACACAAACTACCTCTGCTATTTAAAGCTTTTGCCAAAGGGCACCATAGTCTCGAGCTGTAGTTCCTTTATAGTCCAACATTAGCTTATTATAGCGCGTAAACATGCCACAGTCAAGGCACGAAATACAAATATGAACCTGAACATGAGTATAATAGGGCCCCCCTTTTATAAACGTAACACAAACAGTAAGGACATTTGTGTTTGGTAGATGATTTCTTTGTTGTAACAATGCTTTTTGGCAATACATCTTATACCGTTGGAAAGCCTGTTTTAGGGTTAGGGTTAGGGAGGAGATTTGTCAAATGTTTCATGGGCGCAACCCACATACTCAGCTCTGCTGCTCCTCCCACAAATGCATGTTCCTAACAAATGTGGCACCATTGGAAAGGTAAGAAAACAGGCTTTCCAACGGTATACGATGTATTGCCAAGAAGCATTGTTACAATAAATAAATAATCTACCAAATACAAATGTCCTTACTTTTTGTGTTACGTTTAGATAGTACACCATAGAAAGTACAATACACCAAACTAACATGTGTTCCTGCATGAGTTACTCACGTGTGCAATTCCAAATTGAAGATCTGCTTCTTTTGGGACACATAATCAGTTGTATCTCAAATGGGAGAGCTAAAGGTTGTTTTTTTGCGCTGGGCAAAGGTAAAGCTGAGGGTGAAACACTCTCTGAGGTGGAGTGAAGCAGATATAAATTGTGCAGTGATTTATTTATCCTAGCTTGTAACATGCCGTTCTGTTTGTTATATTCAGAGAAATGTGTACTCTGCCCGATGCGAAGCTCCACAAAGATACGGGCTATTATGAAAGACAAACAGTAATCCATGAAGAGTTCATAAATCAGAGCTGGAGTTTCAATATGAAGCGCTACAATAAATGGCAGTGGAGGTTGTCAGCATGTATTCATAATATTGGATGAGTCATCGCTGGAAGGGGGAAAGATTTGGGTCGATGGGGATGAATAACGCTCTGAGTGTTATGCAGATGAAATGGCAGATACAGGAAGAGGAATGACATGGGCTCATCTGTCAAAAGCAGATGTGTCCTCGTTTCCACAGCGACTATATCTTATCAGCTCTCAGATCCCGGAGGAACAGGAACTGCTGGCACGGGGTTTTATTTATTTATTTATTTATTTAAGGGTTCTCAAGGACGCGGGGAGATGAATGGCAGGGAGGGTTTCTGAAGGTGAGGGAGTGTAGAAGGAGTTTTACAGCGCATCACGACAAACTAATCATGTCAGGAACAACGCTTCATTAGATGAGCCTGTCTGAAGGTTTAAAGTCTTTATCAAAGCACAGAATCAAGTGCTTTTGACAAGCATGCAAAGGTTGCTTACACTGTCTTTTTCATCAGGTTATTTTAAAGATAATGAACTGTATTGCATCGTGAAGAAGAAAAAAACACTTGGTGATTTATCTACTGAAAGTTTTCAAGTTTAAATGTCAGATCTATTTTAATGTTGCGTAGACTGATCTGTACATCTTATATGGTGATGTGTGAAAACGGCTATTTACTATTTTGGTTTGTTTTTTTTGGTCAGCTAGAGAACTCAGATCCTCTTGACTTAAAAAGGACATAATATGCTAATATCCAGCTTAATATCAGTATGTAGTGTCTCTACTGGGACACATAATATTCCAAAAGTGTGTAAATGTATTAATGGTGATGTGTGTACTTGTGCTTTTATCAATGGTTTGTCTATTGCACATATTGGTTGTTTGCCTTATTAAGACCACCAACTGGAGGTTATTGACACCAACATTATTGGTTTCTCAGAATGGCGGCTCTTCTAAAAACTCCAATGTTATGAAATTATTTTTCTAAGTACTGCTCCACATTTGACTGACATCCCATATTGTTCAATTTGGATCCATTCCCTCTGTACTCTCTGTCCCCTGCCTTCATGTGATAAGCAGTAATTTAGCTTTTGGAAGATGAATGGGTTTCCCTTTTTGAGGAGAAGTAGATGGAGGGAGAGAAAGGGAAGGGATCAGGGTGAGGCAGGGAGAATGGGTGAAAAAGGAGGATCGAGAGACAGTTGGAGAGTGGGAGTGTTCTGCTATCATTTTATAATTGGAGCCTATTTTTTCCACATACATTTAGAAGTGTATCATGTGACAAATTGAGCGTATGAAGAGTTGCTTTGAAGATGTGGTGGAGATGATCTCTCAGCATAAGAAGATTATGAAAATGTAGCCAGTGGCAGCAGCGTCTGGGCGTCTTTCTGTGGATCCAGAGACCATGATGCCCTCGGCCAAAGCTTTAAATAGAAGGGGAGTTAACTGTGTGTGGCATCGACAAAAACCCCATCCAGTGGCAAGGGCACCAACAATCTGGAGTCCTTCAAGATGGCTCTTAAGTTTTGGTTCTTAAAGAGGAAATATGGGGCTCATTTTCAGGTGTATATCAGTATGTAGTGCCTCAACTTTAAAGAGTCCTCTCCTGCTGATGTCCAGGTGTATATCAGTATGTAGTGTCTCTACTTTAAAGAGTCCTCTCCTGCTGATGTCCAGGTGTATATCAGTATGTAGTGTCTCTACTTTAAAGAGTCCTCTCCTGCTGATGTCCAGGTGTATATCAGTATGTGTCTCTACTTTAAAGAGTCCTCTCCTGCTGATGTTCAGGTGTATATCAGTATGTAGTGTCTCTACTTTAAAGAGTCATCTCCTGCTGATGTTCAGGTGTATATCAGTATGTAGTGTCTCTACTTTAAAGAGTCCTCTCCTGCTGATGTTCAGGCAGGGGCGGACTGGGACTACAAATCAGCCCGGGACTCTCGACCGGCCCACTTCGGTACCGCCGGCCCACCTCGGTAAAATACTAACGGGGGGGGTGCTAGTGACTTATCCGAGCGGCCCACCTCGGTGCCGCAAGTATATACCGCGAGGAAATTGTCTACGGGGGGGGGGGGGGGTGCTAGTGACTTATCCGAGCGGCCCACATCGTCCGACCGGCCCACTTCAGTACCGGCCCATCGGGATTCGTCCCGAACGTCCCGATGGCCAGTCCGCCCCTGTGTTCAGGTGTATATCAGTATGTAGTGTCTCTACTTTAAAGAGTCCTCTCCTGATGATGTTCAGGTGTATATCGGTATGTAGTGTCTCTACTTTAAAGAGTCCTCTCCTGCTCATGTTCAGGTGTATATCAGTATGTAGTGTCTCTACTTTAAAGAGTCCTCTCCTGATGATGTTCAGGTGTATATCAGTATGTAGTGTCTCTACTGGGACATGTCTCCTTGCTTTAATGTTCAAAAAGCTCTTTATTTTTCTCATACTGCCTGTGCTGCAGCACCTCTTTTCACCCTCTGTCTGAAACCAGAGCCCTGTCTGCTCTGATTGGTTAGCTGGCCGGCTCTGTTGTGATTGGTCTACCGCTTAGAGATGTCCCGCCCCTTAGCCTATCACGTACAATGTGTTGGAGCGCTAGCCAAGAGAAGCGTTATATACTGTCACCGGATATCTTGACTTGTAATGATGTATAAATGTTGAATTTTTAGTTGATTCATATTAAGTATTAGTTACAATCTGAATGTATAATGTAAAATGATAGTTAGTTTAGTTTGTGCGTTAGTGGAGCGGAAGAATAAAGTATCAAAGAGTAAATGTAATTCATCCCTTTCCACCACTGCTTTGAAACACACTAAACAGAGAGGTATTTACTTTATATTTTATAAAGCGATGCCATGGATGACTGCAGATGTCGTCTCGACTTCAACCCGGCGCTACATTTACACGGGTTGCCAGCGACGAGGCAGTCTGTCGAATCAGCATTTATTCAACATTCAAAGCGACTGCCAGGATCCACTTCCCCCTTTTTACTGTTTATGATGTGAATTTTCTGCGGAACAACAAATATATCATATTTTATATCTCCTGCTCATGGAAACGAAATGTCAAAATGTGACACTTATCCCGCTGAGAGACTTGATAAGAGGTAAAACCTGATAAAGCGAAACACATCAAGTTAAAATAGAGGCTTAGTCTGCTCCTGGGAAAATATCCACTCTCTTTTCCCTCTGAAGGGATGTAACTTAGTTTCTCTTTCTCTCTTCTTTTGCTAACACGCTTTCTTTCAGAGCACATCAAGTGGAAAACATATTCTTAAAACACATTAATGCTAAGAGTAGGTCAACGTGGGTGAAACACTTCAAAATGATCGGCCTGTCAGCGAGTAATTGAACACTCTAATAAAGATGTTTTTCTTAGTTCATGGAGCATTTTAGCACCAGCTCTGTGAAAGGGTAAAATAGAGAAGAGTAATCACTAAGAACTAGTCACAAACAGTCCTGGACGTCCGTCTATTTACTAGGTCAAGAGTATTATAAAGTTATATATACATATATACTGATGTTGTAAAGTTACATCTATAATATGTATTTGACTGTGTGGTTAAGAGAGGAAGTGGTTACAGTATGCAGCAGCCTAGATAACATCAAACCCTTACATGCCGTCTCTTAATGCTTGAGTCCATCATTTCAGTTCCTATAAATGTACCCTGCAACACTTTATAATAACATTCTATCATTAATTATTAATTTGTATTGTTATTATTTCATTTATTTGTTTAAGTAGGGGCGGGTAAAATAAGATGTTCTTCTTCAAAAAAAGTGTACATGTTTTGTTTTAAAATAACTTCCATGTGTAGAATAAACAAATAAACTAAATTAATCGAAGCTTTGGCGCTGTTCTG
Organism: Trematomus bernacchii; assembly: GCF_902827165.1. Lineage (NCBI taxonomy): Eukaryota > Metazoa > Chordata > Actinopteri > Perciformes > Nototheniidae > Trematomus > Trematomus bernacchii. The sequence goes on along the minus strand of NW_022987807.1, from coordinate 69,776 downwards.
AGTTTGTTCTAATAATTTGTTCTGAATTTGTTCTAGAATATTCGGTTAACGCGACCACTCTCACATACAAATCCCTTTTTTTATGGTGTTTTATTCTATATTTATGCCAATACTTTTAGATTTGTACAAAAGATGTTGATTGTTGCAGGACTTTTAACTGACTATATGTACGTGTTATTGCTACTTTTACTTGAGTAAAAGATCCTCTACTTCTTCCACCAACTGTTTACAATATATTGAGGTTGATTTCCTGCACATTCACAGTTATTATTATACATTTAAATTCACTACATCACCCATCCGGTCATCCATGACTTGATTTATTCATTCTAAGATGTTGCAGTGTTAATACTTAAGTAGCAGACTTGTGTACAGATCCAAATGTGTGGCTCATGTGAAGCCAATGCAGTTGCACTTTACAAAGGCTATTGATAGCTAATGTACTTGCAGGATTCTTTCTTTTGTGAGCTCTTCATGGTTGGATGCACTTATTGTCAGTTGCCTTGGATAAAAACGAATTGAAATGTGTCACTGCAAACTGCTTTCGCATCACTTTCCCGCTGTTCCCCTCACTCTGTCTCTCTTTTCACCTTTTGTAACCGTCCGATGAAGCTCCTGCATACATGTTGGGAACATAGTGAATGTACTCTGTCCAATATCAGAGTACACATGATAACAAAGGTGTCCCAACTGTAGCTGTGTACATGGCAGGATGTATGATTACCTAGAAGAGCATCAGGACTGTTTTAGGCATATGATAGCTATGTGATTAACATGATGATTCAGCCTCTATGGAGAGAGACATATGACAAGCATGCTCATTTCTGACGTGGAGCTAATCTGAAGTAAACATTGAATACTGCTTTCTATTCCTCCATCTTGTGACTGTGTAACTCCCTCTCTTGGATATCAACATCTGAAGGACACTGTTCAGGAACTAGTTGATGCTCTGTATGTGATGACTACTTCCATTCTGGAGAGGATCAGAAATACATGGATCCAGAAATTGAAGCTCAAGCTGGTGACGAGTGAGATTTCTCTAACAATACATGCCTCTCTCTGACCCCCGGTTTCTCTTCCTGTCCAAAGGGCTGAACCCATCCTGACCCGGATGAAGGAGGATCACACGCGCATCATCCTGCCCGCCATTGACAACATCAAGTACAACACGTTCGAGGTGCAGCAGTACGCCAACGCCGCCCACGGGTACAACTGGGGGCTGTGGTGCATGTACATCATCCCCCCCCAGGAGTGGCTGGACAAGGGAGACGAGACGGCCCCTATTAGGTGAGGGAAGTAGGGCAGAGGTGGGAAGTAGTGGAGTACAAATACTTCAATACTGTACGCAAGTACATTTTTCTGGTATCAAAGTCGTCAGAAAAATAAGTAGTGGAGTAAAGTACTTTACTTTGACTTCTTACATTTCTAACTCAAATACCTGTACTTTCTACTTCTTACATTTTGAACACAAATACCTGTACTTTCTACTTCTTACATTTTGAACGCAAATACCTGTACTTTCTACTTCTTACATTTTGAACACAAATACCTGTACTTTCTACTTCTTACATGTTGAACACAAATACCTGTACTTTCTACTTCTTACATTTTCCAAACAGGCTGGTTCCTTTAGTTTGAATGTGTGTTTGGTGGCGTGATCATTATTATTTAGAGTCATTGCGTGCCTATTGATTTGAACACGATCCGTGTATCCATCATTTCCTGGTCTTCTCTAAAGAAGAGGGACCAATGAAAACGTTGTCATGTTGCCGTTGTTCAGCATGGAAACATTCATTAGCTAACAATGACATTATTGTTCTATTAATATAAAGGGAGGTCAGGTACTCTTTAAAACAGCTGCTAGTTATGGGTACTTTTTACTGAAGTACATTTCAAAGCCCTCTTTACTTTTACTTGAGTAAAGAAGTTTAGTCAGTACTTCTACTTTTGATTATTTTTAAACACGAGTATCTGTACTTCTACTTGAGTAAATTAGTGTGTACTTTTACCCTCTCTGGCCCTACCAGGGGGGAGCAGCGTCTATTATTGATGAGGACGTTTGATAAAATATGGATAGGCTCAGGTTATGATTAATTCATGTGTGGAACCATCAAACTAAGGTGCTCTGTCGACCGAGTGCCACCCAAATGCACAAATAGAGCCCAAGCTGTCTAATTACCGTGATGAATCTGTTATATTGTGATGCAGGGGCAGAGTGGGGGTGTCATTAGTGTAATTGTATGTTGAATATGAGCAAGGCATTCGGTTATAGCTCCGCTGAGTGGACGGCAGCACGGCTTGGATCGTGTTTCTGTATAATCCTCCAATTGATTACCTGGGTCCTTGGTAGAAATTGCGTTGGACTTTATATGTTAGGAGGATCGTGTTGCATATATATTATTTTCCAATCAATCAATCAATTGGACAGGGCAGGTGAACTACATTCACAGAGTTCATCCTATTCAAGTGATTTCCTTCCCCTTTATGTTGTTCTCCTGTGACTGAGACCAACACATTTAAGTCAAATATATGTGTTTAAATCTATGGCTGCACAATATAACAACATTTTATGAAAATCGCAAAATGGATTAGTGCAAAAACGCAATCGCAGGAAACAAAATATTTGGCAACATGTGTTAAAATATTATTCTGTATGAAGTATTGTGGAGCTGCAGAGAGATCCCAGCCTAAAAATTATTTTCTACAGACTGAATAAAACATTGTTTAGGACGGATCCTCTTAAGAAATCACAAGATAATCATTTTTTAAAATATTTTTTATAATAATAATGAGACATTTTATATACGGAAATCATCAATCCCTCTAATTTCGCACTTGCAATATCAATCAAAATGATCACAATTAGGTTTTTTTCAAATTATGCAGCAATAGTTACATCTTGTGGTCACACTATATGTTTTGTGCAACAACTGTTATGAGAAAAAACAATCTTTGCACGGTAAAACAAAAAAAAGGCTATAATGTTTAAAGGGGACCTATCATGCAAAATGCACTTTTGTACGTCTTTTATACATGAATATGTGTCCCCGGTGTTCCAGGGAACTCACCAAGTGTCAGAAAACACAACCCTCTCTATTTTCCTCCATACCCAAATCTCTAAAAAAGGGGCTGCAACGGATCTGATAAAAACTGATCCAGATTTGTCAGGACAGTGGCGCTACGGCTATTGGGCCAACTCCACCAATCAGGAGGAGACAGCCACGGCCATTGCCGTTCGAAAGCGCTGGAGACGCTGTAGTACATATGCCAGGCCTGTAGATGGTGCTGTTCTCACTGAATCTGCCCTTGCAAAAACAGAGCTAAAAAATGTCAAATTGAGCGAAATGAGGCATGGCTAAAATACATGATCTGTTTGGTATTTTGAAAAAAGTATAAATATGCCTTATATACAGTAGGTATGGTCCTACACTATATTATTCAAATATAGCATGATAGGTCCACTTTAAGTCCACAATGCTGCGTTTATGACTACACAGGTTTTATTTGAAAAATGTCAAGCAGAAACACGTTGTTTTGCATGCCGTTGATTCATTCGATCGCTTCTACATGTTTATACCCAATCACAAGCAGCTACACTAAACAAAAGCTGGTACATATTATTTAAAATACACACAATAAGATATTGTTAGAATGCAGTCATCGAAACTCTACACCTCCTGCAAACGTTTTATGTTAAAACTCTACCAAAAAACCTGCAAAATCAACAGAAAGTGTTGACCTGAATATGGATATCAATGTAGGATTAACAAAGCTAAAATAATCAGAGGTCTTACTGTTGTACATTTCTTGGAGTGTGGAGACATTGGGAGTCACGCTTATCACAAATAACTTGTCTTTTAGTGCTAGAATTAAGCACGATATGCCATTACGATAAGAACATCTTACAATGCCATGGCTGTGTGTCTGAGCAATAATGTCTGAAACCAACATTAGTATCTGCTAACATGTATGTGTTGTCTTTTATTGATACGTGTTGATACTATTCAATATCTCTAGCTGTTGGAATGAAGTATAAGGGGGCAGTATGCACATATCAAAAGTGTTTCTGCCCATTAAAATGCAGTTCAACTTAATAGCTGCCTCCAGTTTTGCAGGGTTAACACTAAAATGCCCCTGAGCTCTGATCTCTCTGAGGAAATAAACAAATGCATTGATTTCAGCGAATACTGCACGGCAATAATCAGCAGTACGTTTTCTAATGATATGAGTGTTTAAAACCTCCTGAAGGACACATTTAACATTTCATTTGCTATATTATGTGGAGAAACTCAAACTATTGTTGTTTGTTATTAATGTGCTGAGGCCAGAGTGGCTGCAGGAGAATTGTTGAAGGTCAAGCTGGAGTGAAGAGGCTCGGTTATTCTTTTTTAAATGTTCCATATTCATGACTTGCTGGATTGCTAATGTGTCTGTGGGCTAGAAGCACTGCTATTGCTGTTTTAGTGCTATTCAAGCTTGAGGTCAGATCTGAAGTGAAAACCGAGTGGTATATGAAAAGTTTTATACGAAAATGTGTTGAATGCAAGACGGTGCATCACAGCAGCTCTATTTAGAACATTAACAAAGACAAATATTGAGCTAAAACCAAAGACCCTTTTTTCAGTGATAACTAGCATAGAAAACACAGAGACCTTACATGTGGCAGCTACTCGAATGCCTACTGCCAGAATGTCGTCTAATATTCCAAACCTAAGTAAAAGATATTCACACATACTTTGCAGCAGAGTCTCATAACCTCGGTTGCTCCAGAGTAAGCAAAGCAATTTCAGTTTCATTTGATACAGATGGTCTAAAACAAACACACACGGTGAGAAGAGTTTATACTGCAGACGGACATATTGAATGTCTCCATGAAGATCACATGTTATTGAGCATACAGGATGTAACCGGTGTCGATTTGCGGTGTCTGCGTTGTGTTTATCTTGTTGAAGGATGAGACCCGAGCCGATCTCCGTTTATTCACTGACTGACAACAGATATACAACAAACCAATCGTTATTAAATTGCTTTCCCCTCACACTGACTACTCTCACGTGGAACACATTCACAAAAAAGGGAAGAGGAAAACGTGAGGGACACGATATGAAGGGGGGGAAGTCCCCACAAAAATAATCTTCTGTGTACAGTGACTGAATTTTGGAGGTTCCGCCCACTGATTTCAGACCTAGTCAGGTATTTAACATTTAATAAATTAAGAACACAGAATTATTAAATACAAAACACAGAATTTGTGTGAAATAAATATGTAAAGGTCACCTATTATGCAAAATCCACTTCTTCATGTCTCTTCTACATCAACATGTGTCCCCTCTTCTTCATGTCTCTTCTACATCAACATGTGTCCCCTCTTTTTCACGTCTCTTCTACATCAACATGTGTCCCCTCTTCTTCATGTCTCTTCTACATCAACATGTGTCCCCTCTTCTTCATGTCTCTTCTACATCAACATGTGTCCCCTCTGTGGAAAGAGACTCTGAAAGTTTCAGGAACAAAGATTCTCTCACTTTTTCTCCTGATCCATTTATATAAAAACCTGTCTGAAAATGAGCTGATCAGATTTTGGCCACTTTATGATGTTATAACGATGTTTTGTCTTGTGTAACCATTAGCCAATCAGCAACCAAGGTAACCCCCCCCCCCCCCTTATCACCTGAATCTCCTCCTAGAGCACCATTGTGTTCTTTTTAATCAAATCTCTCTCAGAGGGGCGTGGGGAGGGGCTCCTTATTTTCATCTAAAGTAACAGACAGAGGCCGTTTCTCAATCGCGAGGACATTGGCTTCCAAGCCAATATTTCAAGGATGCTACGTCATCAAGTGGCGCAGCAGGACCGTTCCAATGTCCAGCATACTTGGAATTCCACCGAGGCCGCGTCCTTGGTTTGGGAGAAATTTCGAGGCTGCACATGGGTAGACTTCGCGTCCTTAAAATCCCCACAATGCTTTGCGCACGGACCAATTTCCCCAAATCAGTAGCGGAAAATGTAATGCGGGGCCTCTCATATGACGCACACCTGGCACACTTGTTAGCCTGTTCCATTATTCTTCGTTTTCCGAAGCCGTGGCTTGGAAGCATACTTGCTTCGTTTCTGAAGGAAGTGACTTGGAAGTACGCGACTACCAAGCCAGCATCCTCGCGATTGAGAAACGGCCAGAGAATCAGCACTTTTTAAACAGGGCTGAAACAGAGGGGATTATGGGTAATGCTGCAATGATCTGTTTGGTATTTGGAGCCAAACACTTCAGAGACAGGTTTTATAATATGTGAGACCTATAATATATTGATGAAAGACAGTATAATAGGGGACCTTTAACACTAAACACCACTGCATATTTACAACTGTTACACTCATAGTGCTGGACTTTAGATATAAGACAGATCGGAGCTCGTTCTCAGAGCTGCTTCCTGTTTCCTCTCTGAAGCTTTGCTGCAAATGGACAGATCGCCTTGAGGGCCGGCTGAAGTGTGTCGGCTGTGCGGATCTCTATTGGAAATCTTTCTGCCACTTGTTTCCTCAAGGTTTTCTGCCCATCAACAACAGAAGCCTCGTGGCCATTCAGAGCTCAGACTCAAAGCCTCTCCTGGCTGTTTGGACACTACAAAGCCAGAACAAGGTCACAGGAAGGCACAACAGTGTGAGAGGGCAGAGGATTGCAGACATTTCATTTCACAAAGATAGGTTTTTTCTTGACAACCAGCGGTGATTGACAGGAGAGAATAGGGAGTAAGTGGGGATGGCTGCAAGTGTGTGGACAGATGCAGACATTTTCAACAAAAAACACATACTGTAGAGGTAGTTCCGTGGATACGAATACAGCTTTAAAGGTCTCCTATTATACTATTTTTAGGCATACATTATAGGTTTCAGATATATAAAAAGCATGTCTATGAAGTGATGCTTACACATATTCATGTATAAAAGACATCAAAAAGAGAATTTTGCGTGATAGGAGACCTCTAAAAGTGGGCTCACACTTAAACTCTCCGAATCAGAAATTCTTTATTTGTCTAAAAGTGGGGAGATTTGCATTGTGTCAGGCAGAAACAGCTTCAAAAGATAAGCACACGTTAATAAAATAAGTACCATCCAAGCTATGGAAGTAAGTAACAACATTATTAAAGTAGCACCCTAAAAACCGAATGACATTACATGGGAGATCCCACAATTAATCTGTGATGTCTAAAGCAGTCCAGATGTTATTTTGTAAAAATCCACCTCTTGTTTTTCATGAAAACACTTTCCCTCATGTTGCTGTTTGAGGTGATGTCTTTGTGCGTTATACATGAGAGTACAAAGAGACAAAACAGGTGCAAAAAAGAAAATGGTGACAGAAACAGAACAATGGCTAGGTTTGTCATTCCTACTCACAAAATATTCCCCCCAAAATAGCGTGATGGCAGGGTCACACAGAGCAGAAACTGTCGATTGCATCAAAGCCTGTTCAGAGTTTTAGTCGATGCTTCCTCCGCCTCTTCTACGATTGATTTCTCTTTGTGTCGTTATTGAACACTGCTGTGAAATTGCGAGTCACGAATGAAACCGTCACTGTTTGATTTTGTGAAAAGGAAAAGTGGACGAGAATTTATTTTGTATCAAACATTTGAAAGAATTATTCGGAGGAACAGCTGGCTCCAATTACTCATTTAAATGCTTCCCTTAATTGGCTCTACTAGGGGAATTACTTTTCCATGCCATTTGATCACCCTGCACACACACAACTAAGAGAGAGGCACCAACTCTGCTATGATGTGTCTCTTTACTTTCCCGATACATAGCCCATTAAAGTTGTGACTATAATCAATGTTTGGATGTTTTTTCTGCAACATTACCTGCTGTTGAAAAGCAAATATGGTCAGCCTGAAGTTTTTTTTTAGCTTCATCGTCATCATCTGAAGCTGCTGAGTCTGTACTTGAACACGTTGGCAGTGTGTGCATTGCAGAAAGCTTATTCTAAAGAGAGATGCACAAAGTTTGCTCTGTGCAGACGAGCGAGGTAGGTCAGTTGTCAGGAGAGGAGAACGGATGAGGTGAAGGAGGCTGAGTGTGTGCTGCGTCTGTCTTTTTATCTGCACACTGAGAGCTAATCACTTGAAAGCCTCCCTGTCGCCTCCTTATAATTTAAACAAAGACTTTATGAGGCTATGTCAGGAAAGAAAGGAAAGGATAGAAGTTCATAAGCAGGTTTCTTTTTAACCAAAAGTGTGGAATGGTATAGTATTTAGATTAATTAGCTAATGATAGCAATACAGGTTTTTTTTTTTTTTTAACCAAATTTGAGTTTCACTGTGGAATCGTATAGTATAAAAAAGCGTTTATTAAAAAAAAATGTCCACTGCCTTTTTGGAATAAACAAGAATATTTTACTTTTCAATCGCATCTGGACATTCCTTTGTTTTCTGTCTCAACTACAAGCATCTATTCATCGGTCAGCCCGTGAGTGAATCACAGACAAAAGAATAAAACAAATGGATATCGTGGTCACTACAATAGTATTTAAATTAATTAGCTAATCATAGCAAATACATTGTGAGCTTTTGCACAACTTGCATCAATGTTTCACTCACAATATCAAAATATAAATCCGCAAAAATGGTAGGAGAGCTTCTCTCTTGGAAATACAAAGTTTGACTTCCATAACCTAGATATATTTATCTACTGATGAACGATTTTGAGAACAACGGCTCCATAGTGTTTCCTAACGGGTCTAACCTAAAAGCACTATTCCTTTTGGCTCAGCGCACTCTTTTAACACCGAGTCAATCAATCATAATGTAGCTTTCTGCTTCTATAGTATATTCTCCCGCCGTGTCTCGTGTGTGTGTGTGTGTGTGTGTGTGTGTGTGTGTGTGTGTGTGTGTGTGTGTGTGTGTGTGTGTGTGTGTGTGTGTCTGTGTGTGTGTGTGTGTGTGTGTGTGTGTGTGTGTGTGTGTGTGTGTGTGTGTGTGTGTGTGTGTGTGTGTGTGTGTGTGTGTGTGTGTGTGTGTGTGTGTGTGTGTGTGTGTGTGTGTGTGTGTGTGCGTGCGCACTCCGGGCGTTGTTCCAGAAGCAGTATGAATCCACTCATTGGTCACTTTAGAGGGAGCACTTAAGAGCTGACGGATAATAGCAGGAGAAGCAGCCCTGAGGGGGCAGCAGCTAAAGTGGGACCAATTCTTTTAGTAAAAGTGGAGAGCAAAATCTTCTTTTTGTGAAAAAAAACACTCCCTATGTCTTTCTCTATACCAGCTGAACTTGTATCGTATTTATTGACCTTATGTAGCCACGCCCCTTTTCCCACATACTATGTGTGCTTGTGTGCTTTTATAAATATGTATTGACCTTATGATCGTCCCACTTCCGTATTCAAACGCATTTGTGTAAATGCTTCTGTTTCAGCACTAGCAGCAGTGTTAAGAATGCATTTGTGTGGGTTAGATAAAGGTCCACAGTGTTGAAATGTATAAAAATAAGTTAACTAAGAGACCAAACTCTATTAACCTTTCAGTGTGCTATTCAGCGAGTGAGCGTTAGCTATCTTGTTTATTAGCAAACATAGCAATCGTTAGCTATATTTATCTAACAAGCTGGCTAGTGAATGTTATCTATTTATCTCTCTATAGAAGCTAGCTAATGTTCGCTATCTATATAGTTAGTTATCTTATATTAACAAGCTGGCTATTAAAGGTGGGGTAGGTAATTTTGGAGAAACCAGCTCGAGTGCGCAAGAATTTGAAAATACACAGCCGGAAAAAATCTGCCACTTCCTTACAGAGCCCCTCCTCCAACACACACATGAACGCGCACATGACCAATGAGGGCACGAGATAAGTTTGTGCACAGATGGAAGGCTGACAGGCAGGTAGGCCATCCAGTTATTTTAGCCGGGCCGTCTAAAATGATTGGTCGTACTTTTTACAGTATTACGGCTTCCACAGATGATATTTTTTTATGGATTTTTTGTCAAAGCACTTAAGATATTCATTGCTATCGGGATGTTAAGAGCATTCCATGGAATATAACAAAAAGTGTATCTCGAGCCGGTTTCTCAAACTTACCTACCCCACCTTTAAGCTATTAGCATATTGGTGTTTTGTAATTTAAATTGGAATTATTATTTCACATCTTATGGTTCAACTTATGTCCAACTTTCAGGCAGTGAGAGTAATTATAAAAACATTGTTGACTTTCATACAGCCACCAGCTCCTCACAGCTCCAAACATCAACTTAAATTGCCAAATATGCCTTGTTTGGATGAACTAATCACAAATTGATAATAAAAAATGTTAGCTTCTCGCCTGAATTAGTGTTTTTACTTAAAATCTGTACATTTAAAAGCTTAAAAACAGTTTATTTGGCAGGTTAATAGCAGATTGTGTCAACACGTAATATGGTAATGTGGAAGCACCCTAGAGCAGCCGAAGCATAAGGTGAATACGTGTTTCTAGAACATTATGATGTCTGACAATTACAGTTTGATTTGATTCATTAGACACATTAATTTCTAAATAAGCAGCAGCCAGTGCTTACATTAAAGAAAAGTCAGGTTGACACCATGAAGCCCCGAGGCTCATCTCCATTGTGGTTCCTTATCTCTTAAAATGCCACGCTGCGTTGATGCTCTGGGACGAGGAGCAGGACTCCTGTCATGTTTTATTTCCTTTCTTTAAATATTAAAGCTGCACTGATTAATATGATATGTTAGCAATGTTACAGATGAATATGTTATATGAAAGAGCTCATGGTGAGTCCAACAGCTCTGCAGATTCTTTTAGCTAATTGTTTTAGTTTTAAGTGTTTTAGTTTACTCCACCTTTTATTATTATAATTTCCACCCATGGCAAGCAGCAGTTTTGAGGATAAATATACAGAGATGGAGCTAGTATACACTTTAATAAGCCAACCTAAAAGATAACGATTTGACTTATAGATTTCAAATCAGGAAACATTTTTCGTTGCATTTATCAAAGTTCAGTCAGACAACTCACGTGTTTCTTTAACATGTTTATTAGAAGCAGCATATAGTTAAGTTTGGCGTCTAGGCTCGGGCCTCATCACTCCACAGATATACATAGCACGATGAGTGATGATTAAATAACTAACCCCCCGAGCCTACAGGTGGAAGCTGGGGTGGAAGCTGGGGTGGTGGTGGGGCAGGCAAGCAGCAGCGACGTGGAAGTAGCTGCAGCAATAGCAGCAGCAAGCAAAGCATAGAGAGATATCTGGCAGGTTAAATAGAGCGGCATATTAAGGAGACTCTGTTTGGTTGGTTGGTTGTAGAGTGGCAAGGGGCGTTATGTATGAATGCAGCATAAGTGCTCGAGTTGACTGCCTGAACTAGCTCGCCCCATTATTGCACATAATTAGAAATAGAAAAGTAGAAATTAGACAATTATACAATATTAACATCTCAAAATAGAATAATATATGCCTAAAAATAGCATAATAGGAGACCTTTATTAAGTGTTATCTGTGGTTGTATACAAGTTCAGCGGCTGGATGGTCATATTTAAACCTCGCTTTCTCTTTCCTCTCATGCAGAACTCCAGCTATGATTGGCTGCTCCTTCGTGGTCGATCGGGAATACTTTGGAGAGATCGGTCTTTTGGATCCGGGCATGGAGGTCTACGGAGGCGAGAACATTGAGCTTGGCATGCGGGTAAGGACCACACATGAAGCTCTCTTCACGACACAGACACAGGTCGGTTCTTTGAAACGGGCGTTTATTCTTGTAGCCTCCCTCTCCCTTCTTCCGTTACGCTGTGAGAACTACAACAACGAACATCATATATACATAGCCAAATACATTAGCATAGTGTGTTACACATACAAATATATTGAAGAAAATAGGACATGACGCCCACATGAAACAAATACCTCGTTGGCCGCTTGTCGTGAAAGAAGATTAGTTGAAAGTTCCCTTTCTGAATAACTTTATGTCACGGACTGCAGCAGAGCTTCAATAAAGACGTCAACCCACGTTGAGTTGTCCAGTGCATCAACACAACACGCAGTACCAGTACATGAACAAACATTAGTTCCTAGGCACAAGAAACAACAAACACTTAAGCATATTGGTGTAACATATAAAACAAAACTGTTTTAAATCATGCCATATTTTTACGATTTTAATATTACATGAAATAAAGTATTTATCAAAAATAACTATGAAATTAATTATTTAATTTCTTTTAAATAAGGCAACTTTGTTACGTCATTTACAACACAAACTGGAACTGGAAGTCTTTTTATAAATAATTTGATATGTTGACTCACAGAGGAGAAGCAGCAGATGAAATTGCTCGGAGAATTGCTGCGAGAAAAAGATTTTAATGAGGAATTCCTTCACAGTCTTTTCACCAGGAAGGCCACCCACAAAAACAACCGTAATTACAATTCCAATATTTGAGGGGGTAAGTTTAAGAAGTCCTAGTTTGTGAAATATATATTCAGACGTGTTATGATGAAGTTTTCGTCTGTTTCCCTGCCCGGGGGAAACTGCTTAAGATACAAAACCCAGGGGCATCAACAGAAGCCTCGATTAAACTTTGCAAAGTATCTTAGATGAGAGTGGAGAAGCTAAAAAGAAAAACCCCCTTAATGCAAATCTTCAACCCACCCAAAGCCTGTGTACGGGAAATGTAAATCTCTTTTGCTGCTGCTTTGAGTTGAATTTAACGCTTCATGTGAGCGGAGGGCCTCGCTGAAGAATTGGTTAGCGTTTAAATTCAGAAAATGTTTCTCTCCATCCGAGTGGAACCGCTCTGGAATCTAAACGCACTTCTTCGGCTTATTGGAATAAGATATGCTTGAAAGATCCCACTCCTTCATTTAACGTCGTCCCCACATTTATTTCTAAAAAATCTCAAGATGGCTTCAACAACACCTCTGAAGTGTCGGCCGCCTCACAGAAAGCACTTGAGCGGAGGAACGGAGAATTGGTCGTTGGTTTCAGATTGCTGCCTTGTTTTATTAAAGTTGTTGCTGACCCCTTCAAAGGCCTCTCATTATTCAACAGACTGGACCCTCACCCACACAAATAGCACAAGGAGAGTAATGCTTCTTGTGTCTTTATCTGAGAGTTGCTATTATCATAGAGTGATTACTGAGCACTATGTATGTCAAGGGGTGAACTTACTGTAGTGGCATGAACTCAAATGCACAACTCAGACTCAGGTGGTATTCAAAAATAAAGACTTTACTGGTTTTAGCACAGTAACAAAACAAGGAAACACAAAATCACTCTTTCGAGGAAAAACTATCAGCAGACATCAGGAGCATGAGAAAACGCGATACGACCATGGAGAAGGCTTGAGCGTAGTCATGAATGAGAAACGAACTGGCACTGGACAGGTGGGGACTAACACATTATATACATAAGGTGAGTGGAACAGGTGGAAACAATCAGGGCGGGGTAACCAATCAGGAACACAGGAGACACATAGGGGCGGGGAGCATGGAGTTCTGAAACAAGAGGGAGAATAACTTTTCACAATAAGACAGAGGGCACAGGACAAAGGGACATGACAAAACCAATATAAAGAATAAACTTTCATCATAAGTTTCCGAGACATGACTATGTATTATGTCCCGAACGCCAAAAGCATCGCCCAAGGTTATAAAGGGTTTTGTGTTTCCGTAGAGCCGTTTGTGGAACTAACAAACCATGAAACTCCAGGAAATGAACAGATATTAAAGTTAGAACAAAGTTATTTAATAAAGAGTCAAACAATCAACAGAATTACTCACTTTCTGCTAAAAGGACAGATGACCTTCGTATGTTAAAGGGATCTGACCATGAGTACTGATTTATACAGAAAATCAGGAAACTACGTCATACACATTTCGTACAAATCACAGAAACACACGATGGATTAATTATAATTAGTCTCATTTATGTGTTAATTGTCTTATAATGGTCTCAGTTGCACCCTACTGTCTGTCAAATGGTTATATACTACTGACACTATAATAAAGAGTTTTGCTTGAAATAATTCTGCACAGTATTTGTCTTTGTTTTAGACTTTGTTTCAATAATCATAAACTTGAAAATAAAAGTGTGATTAATCGCGAGTTAACAACGAAAAATCATGCAATTATTTAAAATTGTAATCAATTAACAGCCCAATTATATACACACTGAAGCCAGACATGTGTAATACAAATGTAAAGAAACCATAGGGTCACAATAAAGCCAAGGCAACAAGTTAACAAAGACAAAACGTGAATAAATGGGAATGTTTGATAAATATAGTTGACATTGGTGTGGTTTTTAATTCAGCTACCGCAGCTAAACACAATTTGAACAACACACACACACACACACACACACACACACACACACACACACACACACACACACACACACACACTTCCTGATTCTGGTCAAATTCAAAATGAGTTCTCCCAGCTAATTACAAGATGTGATTTATCTAAATATCCCTTCTTATTTCAAGAAATCTTACCAAGCTAATGTTCACTTGATCTATTGGCAGATGTTTGTACTTATTTAAGTGAAAGCAGCTTGTTTTCATTATTGTTTAACTTGTTTTTGGAGCAGCATTTTTTCCAGTGTATGAAGTAAGGAGAATACGCCTCTCTGTCTGCAAACACAATGCAATCACCGATGCAATTACCCCTCCTCCTGTCCGTGTTGAAATGAAACCGATGCCACGGAAAAAAAGAGGCCATTCAGCACATTTACAGGGCTTGAAAAGGTCTGCAGTCAACAGCCAGCGTCCACCATTCATATTGTATTCAGCTGCTAATGGAAAGGAAATGGGCTTCTGGCCAGTGGACAGAAAGTTACTCCTCTAAGGCGGCGGCCAGAGAGGGTAAAAGTACACGCATCCTTTACTCAAGTAGAAGTACAGATACCCGTGTTTAAAAATACTCTGGTAAAAGTAGAAGTACTGACTAAACTTCTTTACTCAAGTAAAAGTAAAGAGGGCTTTGAAATGTACTTCAGTAAAAAGTACCCATAACTAGCAGCTGTTTTAAAGAGTACCTGACCTCCCTTTATATTAATAGAACAATAATGTCATTGTTAGCTAATGAATGTTTCCATGCTGAACAACGGCAACATGACAACGTTTTCATTGGTCCCTCTTCTTTAGAGAAGACCAGGAAATGATGGATACACGGATCGTGTTCAAATCAATAGGCACGCAATGACTCTAAATAATAATGATCACGCCACCAAACACACATTCAAACTAAAGTAACCAGTCTGTTTGGAAAATGTAAGAAGTAGAAAGTTCAGGTATTTGGGTTCAAAATGTAAGAAGTAGAAAGTACAGGTATTTGTGTTCAACATGTAAGAAGTAGAAAGTACAGGTATTTCTGTTCAAAATGTAAGAAGTAGAAAGTTCAGGTATTTGTGTTCAAAATGTAAGAAGTAGAAAGTACAGGTATTTCTGTTCAAAATGTAAGAAGTCAAAGTAAAAAGTCGTCAGAAAAACCAGTAGTGGATTAAAGTACTGATACCAGAAAAATGTACTTAAGTACAGTAACGAAGTATTTGTACTCCAATACTTCCCACCTCTGCTTGTCACTTCTTAAATCCAATAACCTCATAACACTTGTTTACCCATCTAAAGGCAACATAGGAAGTTTATCCATCTTCACCTTTGAAATAACTGTAAACGTGTGAACATGAAGCTCCGCCATGAGGCTCCGTTTGCAAACAGAGAAAAATGGCCAGGGACGGAGATGATGAATCCTGCCAGAAGTGTCAATATGAGTTTATCCTGTAATGTGTCTCCTGCTCTGCTGAGGCTTTGCTGATACAGCGTCTCCAGAGACCCTGACACTGCCTTTCATTTTCAAAAGTTCCTGTGGGCACCACTATTACACCGTGGTAAATCTGTCCGTAAATATAACACTACATCGAATCCATCAGAGGGTCATCTTTGCTGCTGCTGCTAGTTCCCCTGAAACCTGCTGTGGACTCAGACCTTTATAGGTTGTACATTTCTCAATATATGTATATCTTGTGAAGTTAACAGCTCATATAGAACCGTTTATTGTCATTATACAAGTACAGTGAGATATACTCCTTTTTTTAAGGTGCCATCAAAAGTACACAAAACAAACAAGAGACGTACAACATTCAGGAGAAGACAACAACAAGCATTCATACTTCAATATGCAGATACAGTTAAAGTGCAGGAATATATCGGTTTAAGTATAAATAAATAAACCGATATATTCTTGCACTATAGTACAAAGTAACACTATAGTTAAAAGTAAAGGAATGTAAATGAGACATTATCTACTGGGGTTTAACTGATTTGCTTATTTCAAAATGCACAAAGTGATACCACTATATATCTGTTTAGAAGTTGCCAGGTGCAGTTGTTATGAATCAATGTTGTTATTCTCTCATTTTCTATCATAAATGTAATGTCTTCCCTTGCCTCTGAGACGGCAATTGGATCGTTATAAAAGCCCTCAGGTAAAACAGGGATGCAATTAATCCTGAAAAACATTATTACATATTTAAATAAAGGCGGGGATTGTTCAGACTGAAACATCATTACAGGGCGTAGAGACAGGTTTAGGGAAGGGTAATCAAAGTAATGATACCAGAGTGTTAAAAAGTGTTATGTTGTTCTGTGCTGTTTCTTAAATCCCCTACGTCTGTACTTGAGTGCATACATGTACCCTAATTAAAAGTATAAAGAAACGAAGATTGAGTGACTGGATAGTGCGTTAATGTTGTTCAAAAAGTTCAGCACTCAATTCCTATAGATAGATATTTGATTTAAAGTCAAATGCAGTTCCACTATTCATACTCATTCAACAATATATATTGCATGTCTTACCTGTGAATGAAGTCAACTTGCAGAGGGATGAAAGTAGTTTTTTATTTACAAAACTGATGCTATATCTAGCAAACAAGGAGGCAAAGCCAGCGCCATTTACGTGTTTTCTTTTACCAAAACACAATATGCCAATGTGCTAACTTTGCCACCAACAAACCATCCAAACCTCGTTAAGAAATCTGTCTCCTTTTCAATCACGTCCAAATCCAAGAAACTCAAGTGTGATCTCACCAGAGAGGGTAAAAGTACACACATCCTTTACTCAAGTAGAAGTACAGATACTCGTGTTTAAAAATACTCTGGTAAAAGTAGAAGTACTGACTAAACTTCTTTACTCAAGTAAAAGTAAAGAAGTATGGGTAAAGTAAAAAGTACCCATAACTAGCAGCTGTTTTAAAGAGTACCTGACCTCCCTTTATATTAATAGAACAATAATGTCATTGTTAGCTAATGAATGTTTCCATGCTGAACAACGGCAACATGACAACGTTTTCATTGGTCCCTCTTCTTTAGAGAAGACCAGGAAATGATGGATACACGGATCGTGTTCAAATCAATAGGCACGCAATGACTCTAAATAATAATGATCACGCCACCAAACACACATTCAAACTAAAGGAACCAGCCTGTTTGGGAAATGTAAGAAGTAGAAAGTTCAGGTATTTGGGTTCAACATGTAAGAAGTAGAAAGTACAGGTATTTGTGTTCAACATGTAAGAAGTAGAAAGTACAGGTATTTGTGTTCAAAATGTAAGAAGTAGAAAGTACAGGTATTTGTGTTCAAAATGTAAGAAGTAGAAAGTACAGGTATTTGTGTTCAACATGTAAGAAGTAGAAAGTACAGGTATTTGTGTTCAACACATGTAAGAAGTAAAAGTAAAAAGTAGTGGAGTAAAGTACTGATACCAGAAAAATGTACTTAAGTACAGTAACGAAGTATTTGTACTCCACTACTTCCCACCTCTGGATCTCACGGGGTGTCCGGCTTGTCTCTGTGACATTTATTAAACTCACAGGAACCCCTTTTCCGAAGTAATTAAACAAAAAATTATTATTTTCCTTGAAGTCTCGTCTCCAGAACCACCTCCAGGCATCGGGTCATAATGTCTCAGTAGTGAGGAGAGTGGAGATAATTAAAGTCTGGCAGGAGAGCGACGTAATTACACTTCACTTTGCATCCCAACCGAGTTATTGCTGTGTGACGACAGGTTACTGTACCTCATATGTCGGGTTCAGATTAGATTCATTAGTCAGTTTCATTTATTACATTTTGAACCGAAAATATACATAATTACAAAAAAGGCTTATTATGTCGGGTTCAGATTAGATTTTAACATTAATCTGCAATTTATGTTGTGTTTTATACATTTTAAGTGTGTTGTTTTATTATGTTTTTATGAGTGTCTGAAAAAGCGCTCTATAATTAAAATGCATTATTATTATTATTATTAGATTCATCAGTCAGTTTCATCTATTACATTTCAAACTGAAAATATACATAATTCCAAAAAAGCTTTCAAGACTGTGTACAATATTTCTTAACCCCCTTAACCTTCATCCTTATAACCCATAGGACCCTTCCTCAAATAATATAATGATAACAGTGAAGATAGGTAAATGAAGAGAAAGTTATATCAATATTCTATGCAAAATAAATTGTAAAATATGTTAATAAATTGTAATTAATCTTTTAAAAAAGGAGAAAAATAGTGAAAAGAATTACAGAAAATGTGTACGTAACGTAACAAAGATTCATCAATAGCAACATTTCTGTTGCAGCGCTACAGTACATATTGTCCAAAACGTTGTACAAAAAACACTTTCAAGACTGTGTACAATATTTCTTAACCCCCTTAACCTTCATGCTTATAACCCATAGGCCCCTTCCTTCAAATGATATCATGATAATATTGAAGATTAAAGTTACATATCAATATTTGCAATTTTCTTTTAATAAGTTGTAATCAAACATTTATAAAATGAGAAAAATTGTGAAAACAATTATAGAAAATGTGTACGTAACGTAACAATGATTCATAAATAGCTAAATTACTAATATATACTTATATATATTCTCCAAAACGTTGATTATATTGGCATTAATCAATTATATATTTGTTGTCTCTGTTCTGATTTTATGTAAAGCGTCTTTGAGCACTAGGAAAAGTACATATTATGTATGTATTATTATTAACACCCCTAATATAAGCAGAATTTGGCATTTCATTTTAATCCACCAACGTGTAAACAATGAATAGGCTTATTTAATTGGGCTAAAGTTGCAGGACCATGGCTACATTATACTTCCTGTTTACAACCTCCCAGTGGTGTTGATGTTTTCTAAAAGCTCTTACACACCAATCTGACACCAAAGAACACATCCCAACGGACCCCACTGTTGCGTCGCCTCGCGTCTCCTGGAACACACCGCAAAGACTTCAGCCGACAGCCAAGAAGCACGTACACACTGCGCATGCGTGAGTGGCAATAACTCTCCTTACCAGCAGGCGGCGGTAGTGTGTATTCGTCATTCAAAAGAGGGCAACAACCGGAAGACAGACTGCGTGATAACCGAGAGAAGAAGAATAGACTGCGTGATATAAACAAACAACAAATAGCGTGTGCGTTCCATTTTCACTCTACAGCGAGAAGCTCATGGGGCTTTCCCGAACCTGTGTCGAGAGCTGGAGTTAAATGAAATCTCAGATTTGCCTTCTTAATAGTTTGTTTGGGTCCCTCACTTCCGTTTCGCTTCTCATGCACTGATTCGCTAAGCTGAACAGCCAATCAGAGTGAGAGTTCTTTAGCCGACGGCCTTTTACCGACAGCCTACCGATTCAACATGTTGAATCGGCGGCGGAAGGTGTCGGCACGGCCGAAAAGACACGACGGGACACACCAATCTGAGTAGGGCGACAGGACGCTCATCGACGGCCAGACATCTATCGACATCTATCGACATCTATCGACGCCGGCTTGTTGTGTAAGGACCTTAAGGGAGCCCCACAGTGTCAGACTCTGAAACTATGAAAAAAATATTGGATGCAATATATGCTCGATACAAACCAAGCATTAAACAACACAGACACAGTGTTCCCTCGCAACAATCTGAAAAGCAAAAGCTTTCTAAATCATTATTTTGATAGAGCATATCATAAAAAAACATTTATTTATGGGCAAATGGTTTATTTCTGCTTAGAAGTGTACCATCTTTTATTTAGAAGATGAATTATCTGTTGACTAAGATGCATCAATTACCAGTCATCCAGAGAATAAACCCATTTTACAGTATGCTGCGTCTTATTTCTCTAATATCACAGTCCATCTACTTTCTACCAGATGGTAACTTAGCTCAAAGAAAAAAAGATAAACAAACTGAAGTGAAGACGAGCCAGTGAGCGTTATTTCAGGCGACTTTATAACAGGTGGTGCTTCAAAGCAGTTGGTAGATGTTGCTTTTACTTTATTCTGAGAACATCTGCCCCACTGATAGGAATGAAAAATGGAAAGAAACGTTAACACGGTTCATTAACCTCACAGCCACCTGGATTTGTACGTACAACTTATTTCATAGAGAGTTGGCCTAGTAAAGATGTTTCTTTCCTAAACCTGGGATGACACTAACATGTGTTGCACCAACCTCCTTTATGTAGGTATGCTTGGATAACTAAATACAGTTTATTACATATTTTACTTGAATATTTAGAGTTTCCCTAATGGTACTTGGAGACATAATATATGGTTAACTTATATAGATGTTTTGAGACACTGAAAAGTATTGTTATAGCAAAACAGAGTAAGTATGTTGCCTACTTTAAAGAGGACATGTTTCACTCATTTTCAGGTTATATTTGTATTTAGTGCCTCTACTGTGGCATGTTTACACGCTTTAATGAGCTAAAGGCGACTACAGCTCGATACCATGGTGCCCTTCACCAAAGCTTCAAATAGCAGAGGGAGGTTGTGTGTTTGTCTGTGTGTGGCATCGACAGAAAACCATTTCAGTGGCAATGGCAACAAAAAAGTATGTTGTCGTAACCAGTAGAAAGATGGCTCTTAATTTTTTGTGTGTCTCCATGCTTTAATGTTCAAAAAGCTCTTTATTTTTCTCATACTGCCTGTGCTGCAGCACCTCTTTTCACCCTCTGTCTGAAACCAGAGCCCAGTCTGCTCTGATTGGTTAGCTGGCCGGCTCTGTTGGGATTGGCCAACCGCTTTGAGGTGTCCCGCCCCTTAGCCTATCACGTACAATGTGTTGGAGCGCTAGCCAAGAGAAGCATTATATACTGTCACCGGATATCTTGACTTGTAATGATGTATAAATGTTGAATTTTTAGTTGATTCATATTAAGTATTAGTTACAATCTGAATGTATAATGTAAAATGATAGTTAGTTTAGTTTGTGCATTAGTGGAGCGGAAGAATAAAGTATCAAAGAGTAAATGTAATTCATCCCTTTCCACCACTGCTTTGAAACACACTAAACAGAGAGGTATTTACTTTATATTTTATAAAGCGATGCCATGGATGACTGCAGATGTCGTCTCGACTTCAACCCGGCGCTACATTTACACGGGTTGCCAGCGACGAGGCAGTCTGTCGAATCAGCATTTATTCAACATTCAAAGCGACTGCCAGGATCCACTTCCCCCTTTTTACTGTTTGTGATGTGAAGGTCTCGCAAAATGAATGTTCCGCGGAAGTGATTGGCCAACCGCTTAGAGATGTCCCGCCCCTTAGCCTATCAAGTACAATGTGTTGGAGCGCTAGCCAATAGTAGCACAACTGTTACATAGTGATGTCATTATGTTCTGGAAGTTAGAAAAATGAGTCCAATGGAGGTGTTTCGGGCAGGGATTTTAGCCTTTGCAGACCATTTACATGCACAAAAACCTATATTACACACTACAGGAAAGGGAAAACCCAAAGCAGTATAATGGGGCCACCATATTGATTTTGTGGGTAGGTTACTTAATGCGAGATTTATTCTAATCTAAGGCCTCCAAAGCAATGGTGTAGACTTTGTTTTACATTTTCTGAATAATGCTGCAACATGACAGTAATGCACGTATTGAAACGTTTCCTTCTCCAGGTCCAACCGAGTAAATGTTAACGTCATCTGCAGGCTACAACAAGTTATCAGAGGCTGTAACGATAAGCCCAGAGCAAAATACTTCCTGATAAGCCCTTCCTTTAGGGAGCAGCAAACTGTGTGTGCTTTCTGTCCATTCATCACATCCCACACCAGTAATTCTCTTGGTTCTTCTTATGGGGACATTTAGATCATAAAGATAGTACCTTAAACATTTCCGATATCAACCTATAAGAAAATCTGACCAAACCTCGCTACACTGGAAGAAATGCTGCTCCAAAAACAATAATGAAAACAAGCTGTTTTCACTTGAAATAAGTACAAAAATCTGCCAAGTTAGCTTGGTAAGATTTCTTGAAATAAGAAGGGATATTTAGATAAATCAGATCTTTTAATTAGCTGGGAGAACTCATTTTGAACTATATTTGACCAGAATCAGGAAATGCCGCAAATGGTCAAAAGTGTTCTGTTTTCTGATGTTAGTTACAAAATATCTGTTTCATCTGAGATGCAACTCAAAATAAGATTGTTTGACTTAACAAGATGATGCATTGTCTAAAAACAAGACCCGATATCTCACTGCATTGTTACTTCTAAGGTTATTATGTCTTATATCAGGTGTAAAGACATATTCTGACTAGATATTAGACAAATATACGTGGCAATATTTCGAGTTTTTGTTGTGTACTGCTTGCCTTCTGGATCCTGCAGAGGCTCCACAGTGAAAGAAGTGACCTTGAAAATAGCAGAAACGTCGTTATGAGGCGGCATTAAGCCCCAGCCATCTGTGAACACTGGCCATTCTGGCAGCTTTAAAACCGCCTGCGTGCCCGTGTCCATCATGCAGCAAATGACAGTGGGCGCTCAGCATATGTGATCCCTTTCCAACAAACTGAGTCATTCCGAAGATGAGAACAAATCTGAGGCCTCTGAGGAATCCTAATATCACACTTTATCAAACGAAGGATACAAATAGGGAGGATAAGCCTTCGAAAAAGGGCTCGTTGCATGGGTAGAAAGTGGTCTCTATTCCGGTAAAAATACAATGTGTAGAGTAGGGTTGTGCAAAGAAAATATCACCACAAAGACTCAGCAGCATTTCTTCCCCATTGTCTCCACAAAGGAGGAGAATTATTGGATAAATGCCTTAATGAGGGATGCTGTAGAAACCTCTGGAAACACAACATACTGTATACCAAACAATGTGGTAGATGCATATAATGCAGTAGAATATCATTCATTAAGGGTTAGGGTTAGGGTTAGGGTTATAACTCATGCTGTGGCTTCCTTTCTTTGTTTCATTAGGTCAGTTAGACGACTTTTAAACAGACATTTGTTAATGTGCTATCTTTTAATGTATTACTTATGTCTGGCTTCTGAAGTTGGGTTGATCTTATTGACTTGTGGTTAATCAAATCACATCATTTCCACATACATTCAAAAAAGAAAATAGGCCGTTACAACAGT
Source organism: Trematomus bernacchii (assembly GCF_902827165.1). Taxonomy (NCBI): domain Eukaryota; kingdom Metazoa; phylum Chordata; class Actinopteri; order Perciformes; family Nototheniidae; genus Trematomus; species Trematomus bernacchii. The sequence goes on along the minus strand of NW_022987807.1, from coordinate 46,392 downwards.
CAAACAAATGAAAACCAAAACATTATAGACAAACTTAGATCCTCTTCTTCCTATTAGGATGTACGTTATTTAATAATCTGTGTATTTACGGCGTCTTCCACACAAGTAGCCCATACAGTATCTGTGTCTCCAAAAGACTGGCTTTGTGGGATATGTCGTTTTTTACATTTGACCACATAGCTTACCACTAGGTGACAATATTATAACCTTTTCACAAAAACCACAAACTGTCTCTATCAACTCGACAACAACCCAAAGATATTGGGTTTTAAAACCGGAAAAAAACCATGAGATGCCGATTAAAAGGAATGCAAACAGAATGTTCTGCGATTTATGCATTAAGAAATTACCATTTTTACAATTTCTTTATCAATAAGTCAATTCATCAGCGGTAGGCTCTACTAACTTTGGCATTGGTTGTGCGTTATCTCCGTCTTGCAGTCGGCATCCTTAACGACAACCCTGCATTATTTTTCCATCCCATCGCTGATACATGAGTAAATAATTGTCTCGCAACGCAGTCGATCTACAACATGGGAGTGACCATCTGTTCTCCATCAATACAGCTTGCGTGAAGGTAACAATAGCATTGGATATTGATCGGGCATTTGTCTTTTTCAATGCCTGCATTATTCAGTGGCTGAATCAATCCGTTCGGGCTTAATGGACTCAGGTTTACTTACTCCATGGTTCATTACTGTACCTTCCATCCTGCATCCGTCTCAGGGAGGAGAGACAAGTGAGAATAGATGCAGTTGTAAAAGTTGTGTATACAAGATACTGTCTCTGAGGAATTACCGCAGCTATTGAAGGACTTACTGCCGACATATGGCGAAGCGGAGCAGCTTTGCATATGCTTTGCGTTGTTATAAAACATTATAAAACATGATCATGATTTGAATTTATGCTTCGATGCGTTCCTTGCATGGATAATTCAAGGCTTATGTTGTCTTGTTTTTACTACATGTCTTGCTGATCCAGGCTGTATCCGTAATTTACGCCTCAACAGATTGTGTCTTTGGAAAGTATACTTTATGGTGTTTTCTGTTTAACGATGACATGTACTGTAGCAGCATACGGCTCAGACTGAAATGTCTTTTGGAAAGATGAGCATCAGTACTGTATACATCAGAGAGTTGCTGCTTTGGTGTTCAGGGCCAAAGGGAAAAGTAATTAGACAGACCTTGTCAGCTTTGTCTATTATCATTGTAAATCATTAAAAACCTCTTTCAAGAGTGACTGGAAAAATCCTGCCTTCATTTGAGCAACTTGAACAAGGTAATTAAGATCATTTCAGAAGAACTGTGCATTTCACGTCCTCATAGTTGCAATCGAACGATACAGAAAAGCATAAAAAGCTCTCTCTGTAGACAGGAGCTTCACCAGGATGTACAGTAACACTTAACAAGCACCGATTGGCGCATTCATTATCCGAGCATTAGTTAATCTGTCCACGTAGTCGTTTCTGTTAGAAGTCTCAGACTCAGGTTGAAATCTTGAAATGATCTGACAGGGCCGAGGCATTTGAAGCACGCAGCGATTCGGTCGCTCCAGCAAATCGGCGGGCATATCAAAGAGGGAAGTCAGCAACTGGGTGGAATTAGCTTTTGACAAGCACTGATAAAAGAGCCTCTGCATCTATCTAGCTCTCCATCAACATCCTCCATTTTATGAGGAGGAGAGGCAGGAAGGGAAGGCATGAAATGAAGTGATGGGCCGTGGGGAGTGGCTCATATCCAGTCTCTCAATGGAGGAGGGAGCTTTTAGTTCTGTACGCTTTGAAACATCACTCATCATTATGCAACACATGATAAGAAGGGGTAGGCTAGCATGGAAGTGATTCTGTCCAGTGTGAGATATAAGCTAACTGGAAGAAAATGTCCTTAGAAAGTAGAAAAACAACAGGAGGTGTACACACAAAAAAAACATGATACCAAACAAAGTTTAAAATAAAAGTGCAGTGCACTCAATTCACACTCGGTATGAAAAGTAAAATAGAAAGACTGTGAATGGCTTTCTTCCAAGTGAATTGTGACCATTTCCATGTGAAGGATAGATTTTGGTCTTTTTTAACTGCTTTATTATCGTATTTGTGATTTGTCTTTCGACTGTTTGTTAATCTTTTTGAAAAACTATAGCCATGTCTTTGGATAACTCAGCACACATTTCTAAAGACAAAAAACAACATTTGGATGAAATAAAGCAAAGATGGCAACAGTATCACTCGGTATGAAAAGTAAAATAGGAGTAAATACGATTTGTTTCTCTTGCTCCCACATGGGAGGCGTGTGGCGCAGTGGATTAGTGCGTTGGTGTTCGGATCAGGAGAGCACAGGTTCAAACCCCACTGCAGTCAGCATGTCGTTGTGTCCCTGAGACACTTCACCCCAAATTGCTCCTGTGGGGATTGGCCACAGTATTGAGTATGTAAGTCGCTTTGGATAAAAGCGTCTAACAAGTAACATGTAATTATTAAATACCACTATTGTACTGTATGTTAAATATGTAATTAGCAACAGTGGCTTGTAAGCATAGCAAAGATTAGAAACCGAGGGAAACAGGAAAGCCTGGCTTTGCCAAAAGTTCAAATATATATATATATACATAGAACCACCTCTTGTGAGCTAATGATACAAACAAAAATAACATTCGTAAATCCATTCAAAACTGATTTTTTTTTTTACGACTGGTTATGGTCAGGACAATTTCCCGGGATAGAGTATGAAATATTTAAAACGTATTGAGGTTTAGAGGTGTTGGTCGGCAGATTTAATTATCTTTGGACATAATAAGGCTGTTTTCTATTGTCTCCAGTCTTTATGTTAAACCAACCAGCTGCTGGATTGAGCTTCATATGTAGAAGAGCCCTCAGACATGGCAGAGGTCACTTCAGTATTAACCAGTCTTAATTTAAGTTAAGGAGTTTGAAATAAGACTTCAGGATCTGTCTCAATGTCATCCAACAAAAGAGGACTTTGTGATTCTCATATTTCTGCCTTTTACTGCTTATTTTCCATCCTCCTTCTAAACAAAGATATAACTGCATTGTGTTCATTTGCTTTCTCTTTGACCTCTTAGCTAGATGTCATGTTGTTATGGCTCCATCATAATTAGCAGGCTTGTTTGTTCTTGTATCAATAAATGTGAATTATTGATGGTAATTAAAGCCCACTGTCTGCTGTGCCAGAGACCTGTCAATGCTTCATTTCCTCCTTTGCTGAGGAAGTCATAAACAACATAATGCACATTTCACTTTTCATACAGCAATGTGAAATGGACGCTTTATTGAATGAGCGCGCTTGAAATCTTCTTAAAGTTATAAATTACAAACAATGGCACCTACATTTGTGTTGGAAGATCAATATATTTAATTTAATAAATAATGCTGTAGTGCTTAGCATTATAATGAAACCTTCTTTATATTCCTCTCACTTACACAACAGCTTAAAAAAATGACCTGCTACCATGTGCTATTCATACCTTTTATAACTGGGAGGCGTGTGGTGCAGTGGGTTGTGCGTTGGTGTTCGGATCAGGGGGTCACAGGTTCAAACCCCACTGCAGTCAGCCAGCATGTCGTTGTGTCCCTGAGACACTTCACCCCAAATTGCTCCTGTGGGGGATTGTCCACAGTATTGAGTATGTAAGTCGCTTTGGATAAAAGCGTCTAACAAGTGACATGTGATGTGATGTAATGTAATAACTGAAAATTAGTGTTGGTATGAATCGACATTGCATAGATAATTACATCAGAGCTGATAATAAATAAGGAAAATACTTTAGCTACTTGCCTGTTATAATATATTCTCCTTTCTGTGTGTCTATGAACTGGTTTGCAAACACAATATGGTTAAAAACATAACACTGTACCCATTAAAACACCTTTTAAATTATATTTGAGATGCTTTTTGCGCCACGTCTTAATGTCTTTTCCCAGATAACCTTAAGAACGGATGAGACAAGATGTAATCCTGCAGTCTTGTTGGAAGCGGGTGAGACATCTTTGGGATATTATCATGCAAAAAGTCCTCCCTTGGGTGTAGAGATCGCTAAGTGGAGAGCATTTCAATTATAAACAGAGACATGTTCGGTTCTCCAGATGTAACCGTGCGCACAAAAGTCATTATCTCAAGTGGGGAAAGAACGACTGTGAATGGCTTTCTTCCAAGTTAATTGTGAATATTTCCCTGATACATTTTGATCTTTTTTGACTGCTTTATTCTCGTATTTGTGATTTCTCTTTCGACAATTTATTTATCTTTTTGAAAAACTATGGCCATTTCTTTGGATAATTCGACACACTATACATTTCAGATTTGCTTTATATTGTGTCTAAAGCCCTTCAATCGTGTTTTATTGTCAGAGTTATAGATATGTTATCTTAGTGGTCTACTGTATATTTTTCTACTTTTTAATACGGTTTTAATTCTATTTTGAGATGTTTCATGATTTCTAGTATTTTTTTAATGTCTACTTATGTGCAATGCCTTGTTTCGTTTTTTACGCTGATGCAACGCAAACATTTCCCAATTTGGGATTTATATGGGAATAAAGTACCTCTTATCTCTCTTATCTTATCTTAGTCCTGTGACACTTAGCGTACACCAACTTTAAAGGTCCCCTATTATTCTGTTTTTCATCAATATATTACAGGTCTCAGATATATACAAAACATGTCTCTGATTGGCTGAAACACCAAACAGATCATTGCAGCATCCCATAATCCCCTCTGTTTCAGCCCTGTTTCCAAAGTGCTGATTCTCTGTCTGTTACTTTAGATGAAAATAAGGAGCCCCTCCCCACGCCCCTCTGAGAGATATTTGGTTAAAAAGAACACAATGGTGCTCTAGGAGGAGATTCAGGTGATAAGGTGGTGGGGGGTGGGGTTACCTTGGTTGGTGATTGGCTAATGGTTACACAAGACAAAACATCATGACATCATAAAGTGGCCAAAATCTGATCAGCTCATTTTCAGACAGGTTTTTATATAAATGGATCAGGAGAAAAAGAGAGAGAATCTTTGTTCCTGAAACTTTCAGAGTCTCTTTACACAGAGGGGACACATGTTGATGAAGAAGAGACATGAAGAAGAGGGGACACATGTTGATGTAGAAGAGACATGAAGAAGAGGGGACACATGTTGATGTAGAAGAGACATGAAGAAGAGGGGACACATGTTGATGTAGAAGAGACATGAAGAAGAGGGGACACATGGTGATGTAGAAAAGACATGGAGAAGAGGGGACACATGTTGATGTAGAAGAGACATGAAGAAGAGGGGACACATGTTGATGTAGAAGAGACATGAAGAAGAGGGGACACATGTTGATGTAGAAGAGACATGAAGAAGTGGATTTTGCACAATAGGTGACCTTTAAACAAAATACATGAGCACTTGAACCTTGTGAGAAAGCTGCATGGATTAAGAAGTGATTTCATCCAAAGGAGAACCCCTATCTTTCCACATTTCGGTCAAACAACATTGGCATTCAAATTACATTGTGTTTCCTTGTTATTATTACTAATTGAGTGGCTCTCAATCTTAGTCTTGAAGGACTAAAATCTACACTGGAAAAAATGCTGCTCCAAAAACAAGTTAAACAATTATGAAAACAAGCTGTTTTCCCTTGAAATAAGTACAAAAATCTGCCAATAGAACAAGTGAACATTAGCTTGGTAATATTTATTGAAATAAGAAGGGATATTTAGATAAATCACATCTTGTAATTAGCTGGGAGAACTCATTTTGAACTATACATATTTGACCAGAATCAGGAAATGTTGTGTTAAGCCGCGAATGCTGAAAAGTGTTCTGTTTTCTGATGTTAGTTGGTGATTTTCTAATAAATATGTAAAGAAATATATTTCTTCATCTGAGATGCAACTCAAAATAAGATGTTTTGACTTAACAAGATGATGCATTGTCTAAAAACAAGACCTGATATCTCACTGCAGTGTTACTTCTGAGGTTATTGTGTCTTATCTCAGGTGTAAACACATATTGTGACAAGATATTAGACAAATACACTTGGCAAGATTTCGAGTTTTTGTACTGTATCTAGTTTTTCTTGCCGTGTTGTCAGGGACTGAGTTTAAACCTGGGATTGTTGATTAATGTCATGCAGTAAAGCTGACAAAACAGCAGCTTGGATGTGCACTCGAGAGCTGCTGGATTAATGCATGTGCACAACCAATCCTCACACTGCGGAAGATCATCTGTTCAGGTTTGGAAATGTCACTCGCCTGCCAAAAAACCTGTTGAGTGAGTCTGTTGAATATGTATATCTATTTGTGTCATTATTTATAAGTAACGTTTCCACGAGTAATCACAAGAGCTGAGAGGAATACTGAATAAAAGAAAGAAAGTGAAGTGATGAATTGCATAAAGTGAATTCCCAGTGTTTCCCCAGCAGTGCAGTAATGACACTGTAGTAATTATCCTCCGCTCCATATGGAGGGGAACAAATGGTAGGAGAAATTAATGTTTTTTAATGATGTAAAGGAAGTTGAAGCTCGCAGGTAGATTGGCAGTCACTTAATACCCCGGTGAACCAGAGCTGCTGCATTCACTCTGCGATATGACACCTCACATAAAGAGCCTTTTCTCTTTTGTTTAATTATGAATAGTTGTCAAAGTTTCTCCCCAGAATAAGTGAAGTTCACTTTAGTCTGTTCCACGCAAGCATCTTTGTCTACTGTTACTTAAATAGGGACGATGGGAGATATGTCAAACTGCTGAAGAAGTGGATATACAATACAATACAGCTTTATTTATACCGCACTTTAAACCTCCAGACAGTCAAATAAACTAACAAAACATAGGAAAAGAATCACACAGCACAGCTCCCACACCGTAAAACAAGTACAAGTCAAAACAAAAGACAATTTAAAAGCAATAAATGCAACAATCTAAAAGATGTCAATACGCCAAGGAGAAGAGGTGGGTTTTAAGAAGCGATTTGTAAGCAGACAGAATATAACGACCTTTCAGTGGCGCCAGATGCAAAGGTGAATTAGCTGATGCAGGAATAAACTAAATATCTACAGCAAAGACACTAGTATTGATGTCTCTTGTGTCTCCTGGTGGACCATGACTCCATATCGTCAATAATCTGATCTATGTGATTGTCCATGTGAAGAAATGTTTCGTTTAAGCATAGATTTTTAAACCGGTATGGTCCAATTATTCTAGTCTATATAATGTTTCTCTCAGTTAGGTTAAAAATGTGTTTCTTGCGCACACTCACACCTTTTAGTATACATTTATTTTGCCGTACAGATCTGATTTTGGCGAGTACTCGTTGCCTCGACATGTGATTCGATGCTCTGCGTAATAATGAGAGACCACTTTTTGCTTCAACCAATGTAGATACCTCACTAGCCAGCTGCTAACGAACGTAAAGCTTAATTCAACATGTTGATGCTTCACCAGCAAACTCATTGTCCCAGTATGGAAACCCACATATTGTCAGAAGACCTTGTTCGGCTACATTTCTGTAACCTGTTCAGTATGATAGCATGGTGGAATATCAGTCGCTAAATCAGTCAATTATAACAACATAATGCTTCATTCACGCAGCATAGGAAAGGACTTTGCTAACGCCAGATATTTCACCGATCACAGCAGAGCGCAAGCCATTTCTTTCTTTTCCTATGAACTTTAAATATAGAAAACTGATGAAGCATTACTAAAGATGACTCAGTGTGTGAATGAAGCATAGACTTAAATCACAAGGATGCATCTCAAGGCAACAAGTACATGCAAAACGCATCGAAGAGTGGGAAAAAGCTGGTAAAGGTCAACACATTTGCAGCCGAGCAGGTTTAGTCATGCACTAAAAAGGTTGATATGAACATGGTCGACCCCAGGTTACTGCTTCACTCATATGAGCCAACCTGAGGCCAGTGTTTGTTGCTGGAGGGTCATTTCCTCCCTTTATGTCAGAAATGTCAGCTATCTGGCTATATGAGGCATTATATTAATTCTGCATGACCTCAGCGCTGCCTTTCATCATCTCTGTCTGGTTTCTCAGCTGCTCAGCGGCGTCTGCCCTATTTTCAGAGGTGGGAAGTAGTGGAGTACAAATACTTCGTTACTGTACCCCTCCTGTTATCCTCAGATTGACTTTACACCCTTTATCCTCTGGGGTCAGTTTCAAACTCAAGACAATGATCATATTCCACATTTTAACTTACTGTAAATGTATGTCTCTGGTGCTTTAGGTATCTTAGTTGACTAACTAAATAACCATTTAAATAAAACATTACCCCAACCACCCCCCCCCCCCCCACAGACCCCTTTATACATCCAGAATTCCTATTATGTGACTATCGAAAAATATATAGATCACCATAAAATCTTACTGATTGAAATAAAATGTTAAAGGACCAATAACTAAAGCAGAGGGTAGTTTTTTTTTACAATGATACATTTGCATGTAATAGTCACCTCAATATTATCCTACACAATCAAGACAAATATGTGTAAAATATTGACATTTTTATATGTGTTATACTACTAAAACAGCCTGGGGTCAAATTGACCCCAAAGAACACCGATGCGTGCAAAGTGCGTACAGGACATTTAAAAAAGATCTTCATGTTCATTTTATGTTTACCCATTAGTCCTCACTAAATTAGGACAAGTCATGAAATAGTAAGCAAAAAAAAGAATGTGAACAATTTCTTTTTTTCCCCAAGGATAACAGGAGGGTTAAGTACATTTCGAAGCCCATACTTCTTTACTTTTACTTGAGTAAAGTAGTTTAGTCAGTACTTCTACTTTTACCAGAGTATTTTTAAACACGAGTATCTGTACTTCTACTTGAGTAAAGGATGTGTGTACTTTTGCCATCTCTGCCTATTTTAAATTCTTTGACCACCGACGAATGAAAAGCTTTAATGGTGAAATCATCTAGCAGTTCCAGTAGAGGTTATGCTGGTGGGATTGAAAAATCAGGGGCTATTTTGTACAGAAAGTGACTGTCAGAAGGTCAAACAGCACCTGCAATCTGCTCGCTTCACACCTTTCTCACGTTGAATCGGCGTGTCAGAAAAATCCAACATTCACACACATTTCATATAGTGGTTAATAGAAGAAATGAAAGGAGGCTGTCCATTTTCTTTCTAAACAAAACTATAACTGTCATTACTCTAGGGATAAAATCTTATACCATGGCAATGTGATTAAGAAGGTATCAAAGTCATACATCATACACATCGATCACATTCACACAAAAACAGACAGAGACACATCAGAACAAGAACAAATACGTTTTGTAATGAGAAAATTGCATAGTTTAATTTAGAGTAGAAGCCAATTAGTCCATTTGTAACTCTGGCACAACAATTTCCTTTGGGATTAATGAAGTCCTATCTTATCTTATCCCAGTCACACTTACATTTCCATCCCTGTATTAGGGGATGCAGAAGCACAATGTTGCTAACAGGTTTTTTTTTTAAGCATTATTAAGAATCAGTAGCATTGTACTTTATTTGGAATTTAATTAGACAGCAATATTTACTTTGCTGTTCTGTCTGGAGGTCCCATAATGCTTTTGGGGTTTGTTGCCTTCCTGTAGTGTGTTATATAGGTTTTTGTGCATGTAAATGGTCTGCAAAGGCTAAAATATGTGATAGGCTAAGGGGCGGGACATCTCTAAGCGGTTGACCAATCACAACAGAGCCGGCCAGCTAACCAATCAGAGCAGACTGGGCTCTGGTTTCAGACAGAGGGTGAAAAGAGGTGCTGCAGCACAGGCAGTATGAGAAAAATTAAGACCTTTTTGAACATTAAAGCATGGAGACAAGTCCCAGTAGAGACACTACATACTGATATACACCTGAACATCAGCAGAAGAGGACTCTTTAAAGTAGAGACACTACATACTGATATACACCTGAACATCAGCAGGAGAGGACTCTTTAAAGTAGAGACACTACATACTGATATACACCTGAACATCAGCAGGAGAGGACTCTTTAAAGAAGAGACACGACATACTGATATACACCTGAACATCAGCAGGAGAGGACTCTTTAAAGTAGAGACACTACATACTGATATACACCTGAACATCAGCAGGAGAGGACTCTTTAAAGAAGAGACACGACATACTGATATACACCTGAACATCAGCAGGAGAGGACTCTTTAAAGTAGAGACACTACATACTGATATACACCTGAACATCAGCAGGAGAGGACTCTTTAAAGTAGAGACACTACATACTGATATACACCTGAACATCAGCAGGAGAGGACTCTTTAAAGAAGAGACACGACATACTGATATACACCTGAACATCAGCAGGAGAGGACTCTTTAAAGTAGAGACACTACATACTGATATACACCTGAATATCAGCAGGAGAGGACTCTTTAAAGTAGAGACACTACATACTGATATACACCTGAACATCAGCAGGAGAGGACTCTTTAAAGTAGAGACACTACATACTGATATACACCTGAACATCAGCAGGAGAGGACTATTTAAAGTAGAGACACTACATACTGATATACACCTGAACATCAGCAGGAGAGGACTCTTTAAAGTAGAGACACTACATACTGATATACACCTGAACATCAGCAGGAGAGGACTCTTTAAAGTAGAGACACTACAAACTGATATACACCTGAAAATGAGCCCCTTTAAATGTAGTTATTCCAATATAGACACATTGATGAAGCCCCATATATCATCCAGTGTCAGTGGACAGTCTTCATGGCGCATGATTAATTAAATGTTGCTTTACTGTTTGTGTGTTTGCCCACATTTGAATATTCCTGCCATGAAAATCTTAAATCCAAAGCCTGTGTGAATGCCTGTCATCTCCCTCTATGTGCTGCATTTTTCCAGAGTATTGATTGTTTTGTGTAATGGTGCTGATGGAAACCTGTTTACTGCTGTTAATAGCGTTGATGCTGCTTTTGGCTGATGTTTTCTGTTGCCCTGTGGAGCTTATGCGAATGTGGAGCTTTCAAATGGGCCATCTGCAATTAACTAACTGCATGTACAGAGACAATTAAATTAAATTAGCAATTACATTAGCACTACATCAAAGTACTCTGTGTTAAGTGCTTCCTCTTAATGATGCAGGCTGCCCTTTTATGAAGGGTCATTTCCAAAAGAGCAAAATGCAGTCCTGACGTCCTGAGTGTGCGTCTTAAATGGAGAAAGTATTGCAGCAATTTTATTTGGTATTTAGATTTTAATACATTTCCATAATTGTGCAACATTTAAATGCTAAATGTGTAACTGCAGCATGTATTCCCCCCTTTTGTAGTTATGTTCATACTTATATAACTGTCTCCTTCTCCTTCTATGTGTTTGTAGGAGACTTTCTTGTATGTTCATTAAATAGATTATGTTATTCCACTTTTTTAAACAAGTTATAAAGTACAGAGTGCTGATAACTCTTTGGCTTGGAGTAGAATAATCTCCATAAACACATATCTGTAATTGAAGGAAGGATAATAAGATGTTGGTATCAGAAGTCTTCTGTTTTCCCTGTGTTGTCCTGTACGTTTTTGACCAATCACGTTTGAGCGGAGTTTGTTTGCATGCAGCTAAATAGACCATGTGACATCAGAAACAATTGGCCTTTCCTCTGACAAATATTGAGCCTTTTGCTAGCTTGAAATTAGCTTGTATATTGTTTACTTTTGAAAGAAACCATTCTTGGGCGCAACTGTGGCTTTAAGTTAGTGCAGTCGTCTTTAAATCAGAAGGTTGTAGGTTTGTTGCTTTGGGCGAGACACTTAAGCCCAAGTTGGTCCTCATGGCTAACAGTGTGTAAATGTGTGTCAATGTTACCTTTAGGCAGGTGGCACCTACATGGAAGTCCTAACTCATTTACCCTCCTTGCATCTTAAGTTGATAATCGGACTGTAAAATATGACAAATGCACGGAAGAAAAAAGACTTGGACTGGCTACACCGGGAACCTAGAAAATGTGAAACGCTAATAAAAGCTAAATCGTTGCCGGACGAAAGCTAATGGTTTCCCAGGTTGAAAACAGTGCAACTAAAATGAGTTTCCCTGAAGCACATCACCTATAGTTTAGTGATTTATGATATGACAACATAAAGAGTGCGTATGACATCAACATTAGTAGGTTTTTCAGTTTTAACAGAAAAACAGTTATTGTTATTATGTGTTTTCTGTCAAATAGAAAACAACATAGCCTATAAGATATTTGACATTACAACTTACTAACTAACAACAGGAAATAACTAACAATTCTTGTAAGCAAGGCAAGGCAAACAGAACTAAAGAGAATTTAGGATCAGGATTAGAAACAAGCGGAAATGATGAGGGGATGAAGTGCAAATTAAGCGGGAAAACACACAAAGACAGGAAGTAAAATCAGACTTGACAAGGGAAGAAAGCTTTTCAAAATAAAACAGGAATTCAAGATGTTGTCGGATTTGTTTTCCCAATGCTTTAAAGCCCTAGTTATGAAGATGCATGCTTCAGTTAGACACAGTATTGAAATGTAACTCACTCTGCCAAAGCTAGCTTCCATGTTTTTCTTCCATGTTATGGGATCAGTGATTCTCCCACACGTTGACATCAGTATTGATGATCCTCAGAGGTAGAGCTGACTCTCTGCAGATGTCTTATTTCAGGTTGTTGGCGGTGAAAGCAGGGAATACATTTACTTGAAACCCCACTTCCCCTCCCTGTTGTATAGTTAGTGCTTTGTGATTAGCTTTTCACTTTACCACTTAACTCAGAAAATCAAGGTTACAGTGTTTGCAGATGTTCTCTGTTGCACTGAAGCGGTCTGTTACACATTGTACTGTACAGGGAAACTGTCAAATACACTGTAGAGAGACGCTGCAGCAGAGTAGAGTACAGGGAAGGTGCAAAGACTACAACATTACACTGTGTAGGAATAATACACTCTTACAAGTCAAGGAAGAAGAAACCTGCACCCAAAGGTGAAGAGCAAATCGATTGTAGAAGAAGTGTCCCTTCATACACTGAAAAAAACAGAAGCGTTGACTTCAGTTAAATGGATTATGTCAACAGATTTCACACAACTGTATTATGTTAGTTGAAAGCAATAATATTCATTTTAAATACAAAATATTAGGTTCAACTTAATATTATTGCTTTCAACTAACCTTATAGTTGTGTGAAATCTGTTGACATAATACATTTAATTAAAATCAACATTTTAGTTTATTCAGTGTAGAGCGTTTCTCTCCCACACTCGTCCCCCCCCCCCCCCAACCTGAAACGCCTCAATTGGACTCCTTTGTGTACTTCAGGAACATAGTGACATCAACATGCAACACTTGTGTACAGTACTATTGGATATCCAACACATTGTATGTGATAGGCTAAGGGGCGGGACATCTCTAAGTGTTGACCAAACAGAGCCGGCCAGCTAACCAATCAGAGCAGACTGGGCTCTGGTTTCAGACAGAGGGTGAAAAGAGGTGCTGCAGCACAGGCAGTATGAGAAAAACAAATAGCTTTTTCAACATTAAAGCATGGAGACATGTCCCAGTAGAGACACTACATACTGATATGAACCTCAAAATTAGCACAATATGGCCCCTTTTATATAATGTAAAATATTGTCAACCCAGAGAACATCTCCTCAACTGTCATCTGTGATGTGGTGTCCAACTTATATATCTCACTTTTGTTATTCTGATGGATATGGACGAACAAGATAAACCAAATACAACACATGAAGTGTCTCTCAGATGCACCGAGCACAGCAGAGTTCAGTATGTAAGAAACTACAGCAGCTCAATTTATTCAGTTATGCTATTTTATTTTACTTTAGCACTGCAGCACTCTTTGAATATGTCTTATTTTAACCGGATCCCCGAACGCACTGTTACCAAAATTGGCAGATAATATGGCACTTTCCTTTGTTGGATATCACATTAAATTGTTTCTTGCAATTTACTTAGCATGTGATTTGTGGCACAACACGGTGAGATATAAGATTAACCAAAATAATGCCTATTGAGATGATTGCAGCCACGCAGTGTTATCTTCGGCTGAGTGGAGGTAAAGTGGTTACGATGTGCAGGAAAAATGAGAAAATAATCCTTTCCCTCATTACTAAAAAAAACCTTTGTGTTGCTTTCTGCAAATTACACTGCATGAACCTCGGGAAAAAAAATAAAGTCTGTTTCACAAGTCTCGTTAGCTATTAACAGTGTGACCTTCTGGAAATGGTGGTTGACAAAATATCGATCTTCAATTTGCTTTTAGTGCCCGGCAAACTGTTAACTGCAATTACACATATACACATTTTCAATTATCCACAAGCACTTAACACTCAAATACCCTTTCACACATACACACACACAAAGTATTGATTTTAAACAGGCAACCAGGATATAAAAGCAAAGAAAGACGGCGTTACACAGAGCTCACCATGAGACAAAAGGTGATGGGTGCAATCTGCAAAGACTTACCATTAAATAGCTGTAGCACTTACTCCCACATAAACGCACCCACCTGAAGGCTTCTGTGGGAAAGCAGCACTCGTTATGAGCAGGTAAAGCTTCTCCAGAGTGCTAATGGATTTTATTTTAGGCCGGGGTCACTGGATCATCAGCTGTGAAGATAAAGGGTCAATGGAGGGGTTTAAACTCAGGTCAGCCATGGTGAAACACTCCACCAGTAATACAGCAGGGACGATTAAAGCTTCAGGGTAAAACAGAGGACTTTAATAACATATCATTAAACACAGGCTTTTAAAACCCCATGAGAAACTGTTCAATGTCAACTAAGGTTAGGGTTGGAAGGGTTACTTTGAAAATGTATTTGGTTACAATAACAAACTACCTGTAAAAAATGTGTAATCAAAAAAATAAATGAATGTAACGTGATTAGTTTCCGGTATACTTATGGATTACGTCAATATCAAATGCAATGCAAATATACGCAACAGAAATAAATAAGATACATTTTTCTTACGTTTATTATGTAAGACAACAGAACAACATATTAGGTGTCAATATCAAAGAGGACATGTTCTGCACATTTTCAGGTTCATATCAGTCTGTAGTGTCTCAACTTTAAAGAGTCCTCTCCTGCTGATGTTCAGGTGTATATCAGTATGAAGTGTCTCTACTTTAAAGAGTTATCTCCTGCCGATGTTCAGGTGTATATCAGTATGTAGTGTCTCTACTTTAAAGAGTCCTCTCCTGCTGATGTTCAGGTGTACAGTATATCAGTATGTAGTGTCTCTACTTTAAAGAGTCCTGTCCTGCTAATGTTCAGGTTCATATCAGTATGTAGTGTCTCTACTTTAAAGAGTCCTCTCCTGCTGATGTTCAGGTGTATATCAGTATGTAGTGTCTCTACTTTAAAGAGTCCTCTCCTGTTGATGTTCAGGTGTATATCAGTATGTAGTGTCTCTACTTTAAAGAGTCCTCTCCTGCTGATGTTCAGGTGTATATCAGTATGTAGTGTCTCTACTTTAAAGAGTCCTCTCCTGCTGATGTTCAGGTGTATATCAGTATGTAGTGTCTCTACTTTAAAGAGTCCTCTCCTGCTGATGTTCAGGTGTATATCAGTATGTAGTGTCTCTACTTTAAAGAGTCCTCTCCTGCTGATGTTCAGGTGTATATCAGTATGTAGTGTCTCTACTGGGACATGTCTCCATGCTTTAATGTTCAAAAAGCTCTTTATTTCTCTCATACTGCCTGTGCTGCAGCACCTCTTTTCACCCTCTGTCTGAAACCAGAGCCCAGTCTGCTCTGATTGGTTAGCTGGCCGGCTCTGTTGTGATTGGTCAACCGCTTAGAGATGTCCCGCCCCTTAGCCTATCACGTACAATGTGTTGGAGCGCTAGCCAATAGAAGCGTGAGTGTGACTTAGTGATGTCACTATGTTCTGAAAGTAAACAGAGGAGTCCAATGGAGGCGTTGCAGGCAAGGGGGAAGTGTGGAAGAGAAAATACTTTTTTTGGTTAGTGGTGGTCTAATGGATAGTGAGGTGGGCTGAAGATTGGAAGGTTGTGAAGGTTGGGCACTAGTGTGCCCTTGAGTAAGGCACTTAGCCCTTAGTTACTCCAGGGAGAATGTCCCGGTAATTGTAAATCGCTTTGGATAAAAGTGTCCGCTAAATGAAATGTAATGTAATGTTAAATATCATTAAAGATATTTAAAGATATATATTTTGGGAAATATCCCCCAAAAATTGTTTTAAATAAAGTGTACATTGCACATTAGTAAAGTAGAAATAGTACTTAAAAATATGTACTTTTTTACATTCCACCCGTTGAAATAACACCCTCCATTGATATACAGTATGTGCAAATCTGCAAATGGAGCCCCTGCTGTGAGGAAGAGCTTCAGCAGTTACTCAGCAGGTCAGAGAGTCACAGCATATGGAAATGTTCCTGCAGTCTGCTCCCCCCCCCCCCTACGTCTCCTAATGATGACACACAACGCCTCGCAGATGTTCTGATCCATTAACTCCTCTCTGAACCCAGACCGGCTCCTCTGCTCGGTGGTGAGGAAAATAACTGCAGCTACAATATGTTCTCTATTAATAATAATAATAATACATTTTATTTGTAAAGCACTTTTCATTGCTAAAAGTAATCCCAAAGTGCTGCAAGAGGCGTAATAGAAAAAAGAAACAGAAGTTTAGAATTAGATCCAGAGCACAGAGGCCTGTACTACGAATCCAGTTCAACAGACCCTGGATATGTTTGAGTTATCTGGCTTACCTAACCCAAGACAAACACGATCTCGCTAAGCGGTCCTACGACGCTGGTTATCAACTCGGTAACTCAAGCCAGGGTTAGGGTTTCTCTGTCCGGCTGAGTGCGCGTTCACATGAAAGGGGCGGGGTTAGCAACATTTGACCAATCACAAACATGGACAAGCATACTGACAGCGCAGCGTCATACTTCCTGAATGAAAAGTAAACAATAATATTAGACAAATATGAAGAAGTTAAACTTTAAACATCCATGACTTAAACACTTTATCCAGGATAAAAGCAACATAGCTGCATCTGCAAGGTGAATACAGCTGGTGAAAGAAAAAGTGTTTGAATGCGTACATTAACAGGTTTATGATATCACTGCCCCGTCTAAGACACGAGTGGATCTGACTTTAATTACATTTGACTCGAGTGTTTCGTCAACTTAATGTGTTGGGCGGGGGCTCCCGCAACATCTTGCAAGAAACAGCGTCTGAGGGCTTCTTAACATTTAACAAACTATGAATGTGTCATAACCACTTAAAGGTGGGGTAGGTAAGTTTGAGAAACCGGCTCGGGATACACTTTTTGTTATATTACATGGAATGCTCTTAACATCCCAATAGCAATGAATATCTTAAGTGCTTTGACAAAAAATCCATAAGAAAATGTCATCTGTGGAAGCCGTAGTACTATAAAAAGCACGACCAATCATTTTAGCCGGCCCGGCTAAAATAACTGGATGGCCTACCTGCCTGTCAGCCTTCCATCTGTGCACAAACTTATCTCGTGCCCTCATTGGTCATGTGCGCATTCGTGTGTGTTGGAGGAGGGGCTCTGTAAGGAAGTGGCAGATTTTTCCCGGCTGTGTATTTTCAAATTTTAGCGATCTCGAGCTGGTTTCTCCAAAATTACCTACCCCACCTTTAACGTAAAGAAACTCAGCTACCTGACGATATTAACAATTTTTTCAGAAACAAAACAGAAGTCTAACGCTGAGCCTCTGAATTAGCACTAAGCGAAAGAGTGCTAACGCACTTAGCACATAACTCACGGTAGAAATATTGTATACTTCATCGGATCTGCTAGATATCATATGAAAGCTGAGATTCCACAGATTCTAATGGTAGCGAAAGCCAGCAAAGACAACACACAACTTCACTTTACGGGGCCAAAACGGCACATTTCTTACCTTTCCTGTTTCTGATCAAAAGTTCAGAAGCAGATAATTTCTTCCAGTCCACTCCACCAAATCCTACTTTTACTCAAGTACAAGATCTGAGTACTTCTACCAGCTCTGGAGGTGTTGTTCAGGCTTTGTTTACAAGTTACCTTTTTTTATTAGAGAGATGTTTTCATTGAAGTTAATGTGTTAAATGTAGGGGAATCCTGTTAAATATATTTCTCAGCTGTGAAGGTGAATCCATCAGAGCATCAGAGCTTCAGAGCATCAGAGCATCAGAGCATCAGAGCATCAGAGCATCAGAGCATCAGAGCATCAGAGCTTCAGAGCATCAGAGCATCAGAGCGTCAGAGCATCAGAGCATCAGAGCATCAGAGCATCAGAGCGTCAGAGCTTCAGAGCGTCAGAGCTTCAGAGCGTCAGAGCGTCAGAGCGTCAGAGCGTCAGAGCGTCAGAGCTGCGTCAGAGTGTCAGAGCGTCAGAGCGTCAGAGCATCAGAGCATCAGAGCGTCAGAGCATCAGAGCGTCAGAGCGTCAGAGCATCAGAGCGTCAGAGCGTCAGAGCGTCAGAGCGTCAGAGCATCAGAGCTTCAGAGCGTCAGAGCGTCAGAGCGTCAGAGCTGCGTCAGAGCGTCAGAGCTGCATCAGAGCTTCAGAGCTTCAGAGCGTCAGAGCGTCAGAGCGTCAGAGCGTCAGAGCGTCAGAGCATCAGAGCATCAGAGCTTCAGAGCTTCAGAGCGTCAGAGCGTCAGAGCGTCAGAGCTGCATCAGAGCTTCAGAGCTTCAGAGCTTCAGAGCGTCAGAGCGTCAGAGCGTCAGAGCGTCAGAGCGTCAGAGCATCAGAGCTTCAGAGCTTCAGAGCATCAGAGCATCAGTCAGGAGGCAGAAGGAACTGTTCCAGCTAGTATCAGATCATTGCAGAAATAGGTTTTGTAGCAAGCTAACATTAGGGAAACTTGCACGTCTATTTTAACGAGATAATCTTCACAGGTGAACTCAACTTTTGTGGGATTTTTTTTGTGGCGTTAATTCAGTCGAACAATTATATTCAGTTTGTTTAACAACAGATCATTTCATCACCGCAGTAGAGATGGAGATGAACAATAGAGATGAGATGGAAGTCAAGCTCGAGATTCTGCAAAAAGAGAATCAGGAAATCAAGTTGTTGCCGGAGCAGGAGAGGACTTTAAGGGATAAGCTTAAGATTAAAGGTGCTAAGAGGAACGAAGCGATGCTTAAAGCATATACAGAGAAACCAGCTATGCTATTTAAGCAAAATGTGAAAGTGAAAGCCAAGGAAATTGAGCACAACGTCAACAATGAGGACCTGAACATGAAATACGGAACGCTCCAGAGGTCACACAAGAAGGTCGAAGCAAAGATGGCCTTGAGAAAGGCAAACCAGGAACTCAAACAACTGGAAGAACCCTGTGTTGAGGAGAAAGCTGTAGAGATGGCTTCTTTGCGTGAGATAAACCAGGAACTCCAACAACAGAAGGAGCCCTGTGTGGTGGAGAAGGATAAAGAAATAGCTGCCTTGCTGAAGGAAAACAAAACACTGAAACAAGAGAAGGAGCGTTGTGTTGAGGAGAAAGATGCAAAGACGGCCGCCATGCAAAAGACTAACCAAGAACTCAAACAACAAAAGGAGCGTTGTCTTGAGGAGAAATCTGTAGAGATAGCTGCTTTGCATGAGAGAAACCAGGAACTCAAACAACTGGAGGAGCGTTGTGTTGAGGAGGAGCCAAAGATGGCCGCCTTGCTGAAGGAAAACCAAACACGGAAACAAGAGAAGGAACGTTCTGTTGAGGAGAAGGTGGACAAGAAGGAAGATGTGGAGTTGAAGGTGGAATCAGGAGTGAGTCAAGATGTGAAAATGAATGCCCTGGAAATTGAGCAGAAAGTCTTGCGCGTAAACAATGAGGACCTGAACATGAAATATGGAACACTCCTCACGTTGCACGAGAAGGACAAAGCAGAGATGGCCGCCTTGCAAAAGGCAAACCAGGAACTCGAACAACAAAAGGAATGTTGTGTTGAGGAGAAGGATGCAGATATAGCTGCCTTGCTGAAGGAAAACCTAACACTGAAACAAGAGAAGGAGCGTTGTGTGGAGAAAGAGGCGAAGGTGGACAAGAAGGAAGATGTGGAGGTGAAAGTGGAACCAGAAGTGAGGCACGATGTTAAAATGAATGCCCTAAAAATTGAGCAGAAAGTCTTGCACGGTAACTATGAGGAACTGAACATGAAATATGAAAAGCTCCTCAAGATGCATCCGAATGACAAAGCAGAGGATCTCAAACAATTGGAAGAACGCTGTGTTGAGGAGAAGGATGCAGAGATGGCTGCCTTGCAAAAGACAAACCAGGAACTCAAACAAGAGAAGTTGCGTTGTGTTGAGAAGAAGGATGCAGAGATAGTCACTTTGCATGAGAGAAACCACGAACTGGAACAACAGAAGGAACGTTTTTTTGATGAGAAGGATGCAGAGATAATGACTTTGCTTGAGAGAAACCGCGTACTCCAACAACAGAAAGAACGTTGTGTTCAGGAGATAGCCGCCTTGAAAACGCCACGGTGTCGTTATTTAACCCTAACCCTTCCTTTTCTTGGATCCGCCCCAAATGTCACCGACAACTGAAAAGAAAACACAAGAATCACATTCAAACTTTAAAACCCTAACCCTAACCCTAACCCTAAAAAGAAAATACAATAACAACAACAAAGAATAGTAAGACAGAAAAACATTTCCCGAACAGACTAAAGCTCAAAGTGAGTGAGCAATAACATATAATCACATTCAGTCAGGATATATATTTAAACATTTATTATTATTAGATCTGGTTAAACATTAACAAAGGTTCCAGAAGATACTCTAGCCTCTAGGGGCAAAAAAACGACCTTAATTTTAAAAGTTATGTAAAATTCCTTCGCTTCTAGCACTCCTAAAAAACAGGAAAATGTTAGCAAAATAAAGATCTGGTTTAATTGAAAAGGTCACCCAGAACATACTGTAGGCGATTTCAAGCCTTTATAGTAAAAAAATACCCTGATTTATTATGTATGAAGTCAAGTAGAGACTTATTCCCCTTAGTGTTAAGTTAAAGCAGGGGTGTCAAACTAAAATACATAGTGGGCCAAAATAAAAAAATCGGTGCTAGTTGAGGGCCGGACTGGTTCAATGTTTATTGCAGAACTTATTGAAATGAACTTATTGCACATATTAAACCTGGAACTAACAAAGCTTAAATTATTACCTATAAAAACAACATTAAACATTAAATAATCAGTTGCATTCATTTCTTATGGCTCTATCTGCAGCTTTTCCAGAGTCATTTCTTATGATTACATTTTTCCACAGGCCAACAGCTTCAAAAAAACTATTTCCCTCAAAGAGAAAACCAAACATGCTCTGTTGTCTCAAGAAAAAAAGTGCAGAAGGAAACATCCATGTAAACTCAGTGTGCTGCTCTGTGATGCTAGTTCAAGCCAGATACTTGGCATCTCATCTTGGGTGCAAGTTCATCAATGTTTGGGGTCAGGCTCTGAGCTGAGGAAACCCTCAGGATTGAGTGAAGGTGTGGGTGCAATATACCGGCGGGCCAGATCTAATAGTAATTAAAAATTATCCTGCAGGCCGAAATTAAATCCACCAAGGGCCTGATTTGGCCCCCGGGCCTTGAGTTTGACACATGTGAGTTAAAGTCTAGTGTCCTCAATCAATAAAAACTAGTGTCGTCACTCAACAACAACACTGACAATTTCATGTCTTTCACGTTTGTTTCTCCTGTCTTAGTTTAACTTGTTGCTTTTAATTGCAAGTCACCAGAGATGTAGTCTGAGAATTCAACTAATAATAATAAATACAAAATTAAATCAACACTAGATTTGTTTCTCGTTTGTTCCTCCTGTTTTTGTTTAGATGCCTTCGTATTGAGTGACTCTAGCTCACCTGGCTCCGTACCAATACACTGACCTAAAGCTACTTCAGTACTTACTTTATTACCTGCTTTCAAAGTTTGACTTCAACAGTTATCATAATAAATACAAAACAAATACAAAAACAACACTATTTATTTGATTTATTTCAGCTAAATCTTGAATAAATCATATTTTCTCTTTTCCAGATAAATGTAATGCATGGTAACGAATATATACTAGAATACAATTAAAAGACAGCTAAACTGCAGTTCTGCATTGTAGTTTTTTGGGCAGTGCAGCTTTTAGCAAACGTTAATGAAATAGGGATACATAGTGTATTTGTTGGGGACTATTTTCAGCTGTGGATTAATACACACTTGGAGCTCTAGTGAGGATTTTGTTGGCAGATTTTGTGCAGTCTCAAAATAAACCAATATTCATGGGGATGAAGGAACATATCACCAGGGAAACTGTGTCCTTGATTCAGAGTTATTCAGAAACTAACTTTTAGGTCACTTCTAATTTGTATCTTACTCTAACCTTGGTAACCACTCTGTTTTCAGTGTTTTATTTATAACTAGTTAGACAGAAAACAAGACAAAATAACATGAAGGTTTTCAACTTTTTTACTGCAGTGTTGAAACAAGCTGAGCATTTGTTAACATAGAAACAATCAAGTAATTCAATAACATTCAGCTCCTTACATTTTCTAATTTGGAAAGTCTTAAGTGTGCAGCGTTCATGGAAAGGAGATACAATCAAGCCTTTACCCAAGTCCACGTTTTGTCATCTTTTTGAAAGAGAAATCTGCTCTCTCCTGACATTTCAGTGTGTTGGATGGTGTGTGTGTTTGGAGCATTTGGTTTGGCATTTCTGAGCGCTGGAACCTTTAATAGCAGATGTCTGTGTGTCCATGCATACATCTCATATGTTAATCAGTGAGCTGCATGAGTACAGAGGATCCTGGCATGAACGTGGTAGAACTGGCAAAGTGTTAAAAATGCATGTTCGACCTTTGTTTTATATATTTATTTTCTAAAGACAAGTACAGAGAAACATTGACAGTCATGGGAGCTATGTGTGATGGACTGATAATGTTCATACAGTTAAAACTCATTTCCAACACAAGTCCCTCTATGGGAATCATCAAAATGACATGTAATAGTTTGAAATCAGTGCAGAAAAAAAATCAGGAAACAAGAAAATGTCATCTATCGCAATACAGTAAACACTCATGGGAAAAAGGTGAAAGTGAAGTCTAGTTGTTAACCTGTTAAGCCCGGGAGCCCCCGCAACATCTTGCAAGTAACAGCGTCTGAGGGCTTCATAACATTTAACAAACTATGAATGTGTCATACCCACTTAACAGGAAGAAACTCAGCTACCTGACGATATGAACAATTTTTACCGAAATAAAACACAAGTCTAACCTCTGAATTAGCACTAAGTGAAAGAGTGCTAACGCACTTAGCACATAACTCACGGTAGAAATATTGTATACTTCATCAGATCTGCGATCTGAGATTCCACAGATTCCAATGATATAAGTATCATCACTGTGCGACCAAAACTCGCGGCAGCGAAAGCAAGCAAAGACAACACACAACTTCACTTTACGGGGCCAAAACGGCAAATTTCTTAACTTTCCTGTTTCTGATCAAAAGTTCAGAAGCAGATGATTTCTTCCAGTCCACTCCACCAAATCCTACTTTTACGCAAGGCAAGTTTATTTATATAGCACCTTTCAACACAAGGCAATTCAAAGTACTTTACAAAAATGAAAGACCATCAGAAAATGGCAATTAAAAACAGTCATTAAAAAGCAAAGATAATAAAATAAACATAAAGTCGATACACACTATAGACAGTAGTTCAGTAAAGTCATCAAAAAAGCTTACACAGTATTTGGGTGGTCTATACAGATATTTAGGAACAGAGCTCGAGAGGAGCATTTCAGCTGAAGAGCCACATATTCAAAAGAAGCAAAGTTCCCATAGATGTCTTCCTGCATTGAATGGAATCATTGAACAAAATAGCAACTCCACCTCCTTTCTTATGCATTCTTTCCTGACTCATAAAACTAAAGTTGGGAGGGGTTGATTCGATAAGAACAGCTGCACTGTTATTTTGTTAAATCCAAGTTTCCGTTAAAAACATAACATCGAGATTGTGCTCAGTGATAAAATCATTGATTAAAAATGTTTTTCCTGCCAAAGACCTGACATTTAATAAAGCTAGTTTAAGTTTGTTGAATACACTATCAGTCAGTTTCTTTGTGACAAGCTGTGGCTGACATGGAATCACTGCTAAATGTGATAAACTCACACAAACGTTTGAGCGCTTCCTGTTTCTAAGCTGATTCACCGCTCTCAATCTATTACCTATCAACACAGATATCGCAGAGCTACTTGCAGGTAGGGCCCCGGCTTGTCCTGGAAAGAGTTGAGAGTGCCCTTGCGCCCGGACCCAGCACATATCAGTTAGAGTTTGCTGCGTTTTGTACACACACATCCTTATCAGGCTTCGGAGACCGCAGATGCTGTCTTGAAGGGGGGGAGGATGTTTTGGTCCGGATGATTGTGGTAGGCATGGTGATGAAGACGGGGGAGATGGTGCGCGTCTCTGCTTCGGTGATTCTGGTGGGCGTCGTTGAGGGACGGGGGTCAAAGACATGCTGCTAACCCTGTGTATCTCCTTCATGTGTTCATCAAACTCCAGGAGGGGGGGGGTGAGTGTGAAAGGGTGAGCGGAGAGAAGAGAGCGCTGGGGGATGAAGGAAGAGTATCCTCAAAGGTCTTGGTAGGGGGGTTGAAGGGCGGTTGAGACTCCTCCATTTGTCTCATAGGTCTCCCATAATGAATAAAGACATTCCTCAGGCAGGTGCAGTGATACTTCTTCAAGGTTTTCTGCGCGATGTGTTGTGTCTTTCTCCTGTTTTGATTCCTCTTGTTGCTTGTCCTTGGCAGAGGGAACAGATTGATGACGCAGGCTGTTGAATATGTTAGAGATAAACAATTTAACTCCTGACTTGTTCAGGCAAACTCCATCTGCCTTAAAAAGATGTCTGCGGTCCAAGAAAAAGTAAAAATTGTCAATAAAATGGACAGAATGGTCAGTACAGGCAGTTGACAGCCAGGTGTTCAGTGCAAACAATCTGCTGAATCTCTCCACTCCTCTTCTGACTGGCGGTAGAGGGCCACTGATGAACACCTCCGCATTTAGAGAGCTGACAGTTTCCAACAAACATTTAAAGTCTTCTTTCAGCACTTCTGACTGTTGTTCACAACATCATTTGTTCCAATAGGCAGTACCACATTTTTCACAGTCGGATGTTCAGTCCCAATATGCAGGATATTCTCAGCCAAGACAGAGACCATATCCTTGGCAAAACAGAGTACTTTGGTGTTGTTCTTACTACACAGACTTTTTACATCTCTTACAGCAGAGTCACCCACAATCAGAGTTTCAGGCCCAGTTGTTAGCTTTCCCTCTAGCCTTTTACTTTTGGAGTAGCTATTGGTCCTTACCCTGCTGTTTGAAGAGGACAGGTTATCCAGGTAATCAGAAAGAGATCTCCGGTTCTGTGTCAGTGGAGCGTATCTGTTCTGGATTGGCACACTCAGTGGTTTAGGAGGATTGTTTGTAGTCGGCAACTAGCAAAGCTGGACATTAACTCAGACAGCTTAAATGGGATTTGTGGTGTCAATGAGACAGATGTGATCTTTGCAGTGTTGAAAATGGGTGGAACTTGATGGTCAGACATGTATTTAATTAAATTGTCTAAACGTAGGTAGATGCGTTTAATGGGAGAGTGTACAGCTGAAGGAAAGTTCACCTATACATGTTAAGCTTCTTGTGAAACCAATCCCTTCATTTCCAGGTTTAACTGATGACCTTTGGCCAACATAAAACTTGACCACACTCAAAGATCGCTGAGATCTTAAAATGTGTTGATGTTGCTAAAAGTGTTGCAAACATTCATCACTGTTTGCTGATCTGTCACCATTGACCTTCAGTTATTGGTGGGTATGTTGTTTTGACCTTAAACTACGTACAGTCTTATAATCATCTAGCTTGTTTGCAATTCATCAGATTTGTTGACAGCCCTTTCTAGTCCCAATCACCTTTGTTGTAGCACTGATGCTATAGTCCAGCATCTCACTCTGTAGGAACAATGACTGAATGAATAAAAACCCAAATTGTAATAAATCATAAATATCTTTCAATCCCTGTGTTGCTTGTAGTTTTTTTTTGTACTGCACTTTTAAAATGCACATCATGGCAACAAATATAACAGATAAAACCGATTAAATTGTGCAAGAGAATGTTTTGAGATATGCAAGTAAATATGAATAGGGCAAGAAGAGTCTATATACAAGTAAATGGAATATGATATATAGATAAATCATTCTGTAACTGTTCCTGTAACTAGTTTTTCTTCTGTAACAGTTTGCAGTTTACACTTTTAAGATGCACTTTATTGCAAAAAAAGTCTCAATATCTCCATACCATCTTCCAAATAGCAGTAAAGTGCGACATTTCTGTGTGAATCCACATTTAATGGACTCTCTCTCTGTTCCTGTAGGTGTGGCAGTGTGGAGGCAGTATGGAGGTCCTTCCCTGCGCCAGAGTGGCTCACATCGAGCGAACCAAGAAGCCCTACAACAACGACATAGATTACTACGCCAAGCGCAACGCACTGCGGGCCGCCGAGGTGTGGATGGATGAATACAAATCGCACGTCTACATGGCCTGGAACATCCCCATGAACGTAAGTTATTTGCAGAGAAGGCAAAAGTATACACATCCTTTACTCAAGTAGAAGTACAGATACTCGTGTTTAAAAATACTCTGGTAAAAGTAGAAGTACTGACTAAACTTCTTTACTCAAGTAAAAGTAAAGAAGTATGGGCTTCGAAATGTACTTCAGTAAAAAGTACCCATAGCTAGCAGCTGTTTTAAAGAGTACCTGACCTCCCTTTATATTAATAGAACAATAATGTCATTGTTAGCTAATGAATGTTTCCATGCTGAACAACGGCAACATGACAAGGTTTTCATTGGTCCCTCTTCTTTAGAGAAGACCAGGAAATGATGGATACACGGATCGTGTTCAAATCAATAGGCACGCAATGACTCTAAATAATAATGATCACGCCACCAAACACACATTCAAACTAAAGGAACAAACCTGTTTGGGAAATGTAAGAAGTAGAAAGTTCAGGTATTTGTGTTAACAATGTAAGAAGTAAAAAGTCGTCAGAAAAATAAGTAGGGAAGTAAAGTACTGATACCAGAAACATTTACTTGAGTACAGTAACGAAGTATTTGTACTCCACTACTTCCCCCCTCTGGTTATTTGAGACCCTTCCCTCCTTCATTGCTCATTCAGACACGCAGCCGGGGTCTCCGGAGACACGAGCCGAGAGAAATTCAAAATTCACATTTCATCCCATTTGACCTTCACACTGGCAGCCGAGCAGAGGAGTCGCTCTCCAAACCAAGTGAATGAGATGAGCCTCATGTCTAATCAATCTATTTTCATACACATTACTTTGGTTTAATTGCTTTCAAGCGTCTTTGAGACATAATAAACAGCTACTTTTACAAATAAAGAGTTTAATTTTGAATCCTAATTGCCTCCTCAGCCATGCAGAATGAGATGATTGTCAGTGAAGGCCTCTGAATACTGCCCAAACAACACTTGATATGAAACTGTATGAGTAGTGCAGGATTGAGTCCTCAAACCAGGAGATGAGTAATTTTTCCACTTCCATTTTGACAATCTTTATATGTTTGATCTCTCTTGATTTACATTCAGAAAACCTGAACATGTGTGGAAACAGGTACACGTATCAATGGCTTTGGGGTACAGGTTTAAAAGTGGTGCAGGGAATGAGTCGTATCATTTGGAATTGAGCATTTTAACACTTTGGGTCCCTTGTTCTCGAAGTAAGCAGTGGTTAAAATGTGTTTTGGTTAGATACCTAAAATAAGGTCAAGCCCACTCGTTAGTTTCCTGTTCCCTCCTCTTGAAGTCAATAGGCATTTTTATGTGTTTGGTTAAGAGCCTGAAATAAGGTCTGCTTACAAAACATGTCTGTGACCTAAAGTACATCAGGAAATACCCCAAAACTGTCTAAATGAGACGACTAAACGTCATCACGCCCAACCTTAGCCACCTTTAGCTTAGCGGTGGTGATGTGAAGTCATGTGACCGTGCTGTAGTTCCTTTATAGCCTAACGTTAGCTTTTTACTTCTAACAATTGCATTTAGACTTCAATAATCAACAAGTCATTTTAATAAGCGGAGATTATCCGGCTGAGAAAAAACATGTAGGCTACGTATTATTGAGCCGTTTGCCACATACCTTATTTGTTGAAAGAAATTCCCAGTTTGCGATCAATAAAGTATATCTTATCTTATCTTATATTTGGAAGTCCAATGGATAAAACCCATTAGCTTTTTGTCGGGGGAGCGATTGCGATGGTAACTTCAGGGTCGGCCTACAGAATATGTGATCACTGCTTCTTTCTTTAAGAGGCTAAGCACACGTCTGATGCCTGCATGTCGTCTAGATAGAAAAATGGCGTAAACATCACTACATAAGTACTCACAAAGTTCAGGTAGGAAGCACCAGCAGCAGAAGTGTTGAAGCTGATGTGTGAGTGAAGAATGGAGGATATGTTGAGGAGTGGGTGTAAGGAAAGGAGGAGGGGGAACTTTGACAAACTAGTCAATCAGACTGCTGCCTTTCTCCAGTGTAATTACAAACACAGTGGCATGGCACGTTATTACCCCAGCTGTCCTGTGGCGCAGAGTTATTTTGTGTACAGTACAAAGACCTAACGTTACGATTATTCCATCTACCCCCCTCCATCTCTGCTTCCCCCCCACACGCCCATACACACAATCACAGATTCTTGTTATTGTCTAAGGTTCCCGCTGAGAGCACAATTACTTCAGTGGGGGAAGGCTTTATGATTCACCACAGTGGGCAGCCCCATTTCCAAATACAAAACAACATCTCAGTGAGATTGAATGCATTTGTTAGTGTCACTTTATGGTGCGAGAAAAATAAAATAAATTAGACATTTACAACCCATTATTAACAGATGTTGAAAGCAAGTTCAGCAGCTGGTTGTATAGACTCCTGCAGAGAGGGGAGACTGATGAGTGAGTGTATGTATGTATGTGTGTGTGTGTGTGTGTGTGTGTGTGTGTGTGTGTGTGTGTGTGTGTGTGTGTGTGTGTGTGTGTGTGTGTATGTGTATGTGTATGTGTGTGTGTGTGTGTGTGTGTGTGTGTGTGTGTGTGTGTGTGTGTGTGTTGTGTGTGTGATTGTATATGTTGTGCACCAATTTCTATGTGAAGTCTTTTGTCATATTCAATTCAGTTTATTCACAAAAGGTTAAGAATACAAGACATAATGGAGATATGTGAAATGGGACCCGAACACTACAATGAAAGTATTAAAATATAAATTACAAACACATCTATAATTGGAGAGAGTTCATGTATTACAAAGAAACATTTACAAGCTAAAAATCTAATTTGCTCACCAAATAGCCTACAACTAATCTCACCCAAATGGTCCCAAAACATTTATACATCAGTCTAAGAAGTATATTGGATTTAAGATATATGACAAAGTACAATGTAATGATGAAAATTAGATGCATTTCATAGTAGAGTTTCAGCTTGTTTTTAGTTCCCCGACATTTAGTTTAGTCAAGTGTGACATATTTTATAAAAATTGCTGCTTTAAGATCCTTTTAAAACAGACACAGATGAAGATTAAAATGTTTTGAATCTCTTTTTATACCTGTTGACCTCTGCAAACCACACTAAAGCTCTTTCAGTTACATATTTACTCTTTATAAGATGCTTTTTGTGTGTGTGTGTGTGTGTGTGTGTGTGTGTGTGTGTGTGTGTGTGTGTGCATCAGGATCATGCCTCTGCAGCTATTAGGCCTTCCCCTAATCAATCTGGAAGCCACCTCCATGCGTCAGCAGGGCCGTGAGGGCTCATAATTAAGCAGCTGATTAGAATTTGCTCAGCGCAGATCACGTCTAATGAAAGAACAATAAAGGTCCCACATGACAGGCGCATCTATCCGTCTCTCGCTAACTGATGCTGCGTCCTCTCAGCACCTCCTCACTGCTGCACCTCCCTGTTCTCCAGGAGCATGTACTTGTACTCTCTCTTAAAGGTCCCCTATTATACTGTTTTTCATCAATATATTATAGTTCTCAGATATATACAAAACATGTCTCTGAAGTGTTTGGCTATACAGAGCCTGTCTCTGATTGGCTGAAACACCAAACAGATCATTGCAGCATCCCATAATCCCCTCTGTTCCAGCCCTGTTTCAAAAGTGCTGATTCTCTGTCTGTTACTTTAGATGAAAATAAGGAGCCCCTCCCCACGCCCCTCTGAGAGATATTTGGTTAAAAAGAACACAATGGTGCTCTAGGAGGACATTCAGGTGATAAGGTGGGGGGGGGGGGGGGGGTTACCTTGGTTCAGTGGCGGCTGGTGGAAAATATTTTAGGTGGGGCTGTGGAAATGGTGATCAAACAATACTAGGGGGCATTTTTTTGAGAAAAGACCCCCTAAATTATGACTTCTGGTGATGTTAGAGGGGGGGGGGGAGGACAATTTGAGGCTTAAAAATATGAGAAGACTGATCAATACCTCCATAACTTCAGTGTGGTTAGCTATGAATCTTCCAAAACTTCCAAACACCTTGTCCTGGACATAGTTTCTACAGCATAAACTGTGCTAACAAGCTGAGATTCCAGATTCTAGAAATATAAGTATCATCACTGAGCGATCAGAACTCGCGACAGGGGAAGCAAATACAGACATCACACGACGTAGCTTTAGGTAGCAATTTTTTTTTTTTTGTTTAATGTGGGAAGAGGTGGCTAATGGTTACACAAGCCAAAACATCGTTATGACATCATCAAGTGGCCAAAATCTGATCAGCTCATTTTCAGACAGGTTTTTATATAAATGGATCAGGACAAAAAGAGAGAGAATCTTTGTTCCTGAAACGTTCAGAGTCTCTTTCCACAGAGGGGACACATGTTGATGTAGAAGAGACATGAATAAGTGGATTTTGCATAATAGGTGAACTTTAAGTGAAGTGCCCGCCGGCTGTGAGAGCTTTGTTTCCGCCTCTGTGTTGTTGACAGAACCCCGGGGTGGATTTCGGAGATGTCTCAGAGCGCGTGGCCCTGAGGAAGAGGCTCCAGTGTCGGAGTTTCCGCTGGTACCTCGAACACGTCTACCCCGAGATGCGGATCTACAACAACACCATCACATACGGAGAGGTGAGACGCTTATTGGAAATATTCTGTATGTTAGTTTGGCTTCATCATCATCATGTGTTGTTTATTTCTACTCTTTTAATTTCTACTTATGTGCAATGCCTTGTTTTGTATGCTGCTGCAACGCCAACATTTCCCAAATTGGGATCAATAAAGTACATCTTATGTTATCTTAAATCTATCACAGAGCTGGGGTTTACAGAGGATGTGGTTTAAAGAGGAGTATCAGTGAATCTTGATGAATTCTTCAGCGTTGCAGTGCCAGGATTTCTTGTGTCTTTCCGAGAGAAAATGCCCTGAAACACGAATGTTGGCACCTAGTTGATATCTGTTGTAGTTTGCATTGTTGGAACGTAACTATATCTACTCAAGTATTGTACTTATGTACTTGTACTTCCACTCATTTTGGAGGCAAATCTTTTTTTACTACTCTACACTACCTTTATTTGACAATATTCAGCAACATAAGGTACTAGTTCCTTTGCAGGTTGATATCATTAATACAAAATATGAATCAACTATTCAATTATGATGTTCTGTTATGAATTAACGAAGTGTACATGGCTGTATGGAAAGGTCATTGTAGATTAGCTACGTGAGCTTGCTAGTTTACAGCAGATCTGCAATAGTAATGGAAGGCATCATGTGATCGCATTGTTAAAATAAGCCGATAAAACTTACATTTTAGGCAAGTTTCCAGCGACAAATCCCCCCAACATCAATAAGAGTTCATGTCCCAGATGTGTGCGTCGCTTTTTAGTGTCCCCTGGTTTCCGTTGTGTTTTGAGCAATCTTGCAGCGTTTAGTTTGAAGCTTTTAGTAAAGGCTGTGCATGTGTTGTCAAGTTATTTCTTAATTTGAATGTGTTTTGGCTAATTTGTGTTTCTGTATTTGCATCGTTTTTGAAACTGCAGTGCTTTTCTCCTAATGGAAATGTTCTGCGCAGATATAGCTTGTTTGCATGGCTCAGCTTCCATAGCTATTACTACTTTTACACAGGTGAAAGGTCTGAGTACTTCTTCCACCTCTGGTTTGAACTAAACTGTGGTCAAACACAAACTGAGATGTGCAGATAAACTGATGAGAGCTCATAATATGACTCACTGTTTCCACTCTGAGGTGAAGGTGTCTCCTTGCTGGAGCGATGCAGCATCACGACTCAGGATTACATGCAATTTCCTCAGAATGAGTTTTAATTAAACACTTATTAGTTTTCCATTCCAACCTGATTGTTAGGGGCTCGGCGGCGCACTCAGCACAGATGGGGGGGAAACAGGATTATGACAGGTGGAAGAATTGATCACACTCCAGAGTGTTTGCTGAAATTCACAGTTTTTCGTCAATTTTAAAAATGGAAAACAGAAGCAAATCAATACGCTCTGCAACTGCAATGTCAGAATCCATCAAATTAACCTCTAGATTCATCAGTGTGAATGTTCAACCCCCCTCTCTTTGTTTCCCCTGCTGCCAGTTTTGGCTCTGGCACCCAGGAAATGAATTTCTCAGAGTGGCAGCTACTTAAGTGGCACTATTTCAAATCTGTCGACGAGCCTCGTGTTTCGCCACATGGCCGCCACAGCAGCAGAAGTGAGTCCCATCTGTCTCCGAGCTTCAGCAAAAGTCGGCCATGCTGACCGGAGCGGCCGAGTGGAAACCTCCCGACATCAGCACATGATAGATATGTCACACCCTGGAAATGAAGATGTACGGAGCTCATGAGAGCAGTCCTCCGTCTGCAGACCTGGAGGGAGAGGAGTGGGATTTGGTCACTGCATGATAATAATAATGATACATGACACTTATATAGCGCTTATCTAAAAACTCAAAGACGCTTGTCATGGCCAGGTCATCACTTATAGACAATATAAGACTGTGAACAAGACGGGAGGCTGTGTTACATGAACAGTGGAAAAAGTTGTAATTAACCACGGCTCGGCACTCTACTAGACTCAATGAGTAAGAATCTTTTCCAATCACATGCACACACTGAAGTTTCACTAACACTACGTTAATATGTTGACTATAAGTTTTGCAAAATAGGGAAAAAGGGCAACATGGATATCCTATTATTAGCGTAAAAACAACCCCTTGCATTTTACTCACAGCACAGCAACACCTAAATGCACAAGAGACATTTTGCTGAACGTATTTAACGAGCCGATGGGAGAGCGGTTTGAATCTTTATCTAATGTTTGCCAGAACAACTGACCATATTCCCCCAAAATATCCAACTTGACAAATCAACCCTTAATCATGATACCAATGCACCTGCACTCTTTTTTGGACGCACACTCAATCATATTTCCATCCATGTTTTTAAAATACGTTCATATTATTATTTTTGTCATTTAAAATGTCTATGTTATAATTTGATTATCTTTTCAATCTGCACACATGACTTCTACTGCATGTCTGTCCATCCTGGGAGAGGGATCCTTCTCTGATGCTCTCAACAAAGTTCAAAATGTTTCTCCCAATGAATCGTGTGCTTCGAAGATCTAAGGACAGAGGGTGTTTCTCAATCGAGAGTACGCTTGCTTGGTAGCACATGTCTGCCGAGCATCTTGCTTCAGAAGCGAGTCAAGAATACTTCCTGGCATTCGGAAAATGAAGTGTGGAACACGCTAGCAAGTGTGCAGGTGTGCGTCATATGAGAGGCCCCGCCTTACATCTTCCGCCACAGATTTGGGGAAATTGGTCCGTGCGCAAAGCATTGTGGGTATTTTAAGACCGCGGAGTCTACTCATGTGCAGCCTCGATATTTCTCCAAACGGAGTACGCCGGGCTTGGTAGATTTCCAAGTATGCTGGAGATTGGAACAGTACTTCGGCGGCACTCGATGACGTAGTATGCTTGAAATAGTGGCTCTGGAGCAGCTTTACTCGAGATTGAGAAACACTCAGAGAGTGGTGTATGCTTGTCAAAACAACTCATCATATTCCCCCAACATATCAAACTTTAGAAGTCAACCCTTAATTATTATACCAATGGTCACACATGAAAGATTTTTTCCATCATCATTCCACCCATGTTTTTAGAACGCGTTCATATTATTATTTTTGTCGTTTAAAATGTCTATGTTATAATTGGATATTGCACGTCTGTCCGTCCTTGGAGAGGGATCCTTCTCTGATTCTCTCAAGAAAGTTAAAAAGGTTTTCCTGATTAATCGAGGAGTTTCTTTGTGAGTTTTTCCGCGTGTGGTTCGAAGGTCTAAGGACAGAGTGTGTTGTATTCTGTTCACACTGTGGAGTCCCCTGAGACTGCCTTCTCCTTTAATTATTCACTCATGAATCCCTGTTGTGTCTCAGGTGAGGAACAGCAAAGCGAGCGGCTACTGTCTGGATCAGGGATCTGAGGACGACGACAAAGCCATCCTCTACCCCTGCCACGGCATGTCCTCCCAGGTCAGTGTGTGTGTGTGTGTGTGTGTGTGTGTGTGTGTGTGTGTGTGTGTGTGTGTGTGTGTGTGTGTGTGTGTGTGTGTGTGTGTGTGTGTGTGTGTGTGTGTGTGTGTGTGTGTGTGTGTGTGTGTGTGTGTGTGTGTGTGTGTGTGTGTGTGTGTGTGTGTGTGGTGTGTGTGTGTGTGTGTGTGTGTGTGTGTGTGTTGTGTGTGTGTGTGTGTGTGTGTGTGTGTGTGTGTGTGTGTGTGTGTGTGTTGTGTGTTGTGTGTGTGTGTGTGTGTGTGTGTGTGTGTGTGTGTGTGTGTGTGTGTGTGTGTGGTGTGTGTGTGTGTGGTGTGTGGTGTGTGCGTGTGCGTGCGTGTGGTGCGTTCGTGCGTGCGTGCGTGCGTGCGTGTCCCAATTTCTATGGGAAGGCTTTTGTCATATCAATTCACTTTATTCACAAAAGCTTAGAAATACAAGTATAATCATAAGACATTGTTTGTAGCCTTTATTTAACCAGGTGAAATCCCATTGAGATCAACGACCTCTTTTTCAAGGGAGACCTGCAGCACGTTGGTTACACATGAAAAACAGAAAAACAACAGAAAACAAAAAGGACGTCATACAACATAATTACAGCGGTACAATTTACAAACCTATTCACAATGACAGGTACCAAGAGTATCAAATAACATTTCATCCAGCCGAGCTTTAAAATGATGC
This sequence comes from Trematomus bernacchii, assembly GCF_902827165.1. Taxonomy (NCBI): domain Eukaryota; kingdom Metazoa; phylum Chordata; class Actinopteri; order Perciformes; family Nototheniidae; genus Trematomus; species Trematomus bernacchii. Next base: position 11,144 of record NW_022987807.1, on the reverse strand, counting down.
AGGGGAACCAAAATGCTCAGTTTCAAAAAAATGTGCAGAGTGTTCCAAGCTAGAGGAGCTGCGCACATAAAAGCTTTAGAACCTAAAATAGTCCTAGCACTTGGCACATGTAACAAAACCACAGCATGAGATCTTAGGCAATAGCTACTTTCAACTCTCTGTGAGATCAGAGAGCAGATATAAGATGGGAGTTTACCCAGCATGGCTTTGTAGATGAACATGTACCAATGAGCCTCCGAACAAGTGAAGGCAGACCTGCCCTGGCATACAGGGTACAGCGATGAGTTAATACTTTACAGGTAGTTACACATATCAGTGCACTGTGATAGGCGGCATCTAACTTGATCAGGTCGCAATGGACAGGTGCATTCATATAAATCAGATCCCCATAGTCCAGCACAGGTCAAAAGGTCACAGAGACTAGCCTTTTCCTGGCCTCAAGTGAGAAACAGGACTTGTTTCTGAAAAAGAAACCTAGCTTCACCCTCAGCTTCACCCTCAGCTTTCTAAGCAGATTATCGACCTGAAGTTTAAAAGAGAGGCAATCATCAAGCCAGATACCAAGGTATTTATAACAGGTAACCACTTCGAGTACACATAATGGCGATATGTGAAATTTGACACCCTCATAATCTATCTAAAGATTAGGAATATGGGCCCAGACACAACCATTATTTAACAGTATGAAAATATACAAAAACACATCTATAATTGGAGAGATGTTTACTGCTGTGTTTATCAGGCCATCATGCGATTATTCATCTGTAGATTATTAGATTACGTATACTTTAATCATCCAAAATAATGCTTTCGTTTGTCACAGCAGCATGATGATGAGGCCTTGCACATGATATAAAAAATACAGTTAAAGAAAATAAATGAATGAACAGAAAATGTATAAGTATAAACGTATATATTTCAAGAAAGAAATTAGAAGAAAAAGTAATGAAATGAGGTAGTGTGAGACCAATTTGTGCCAATTGTCCAGGGTTAAAATAGCAAATGCAATGAGTCCATGTGCAGATTCTTCCAAAATAACATTACAAGTTTTATTTTAAATATTGTTTTCTTGCTTTGGCCTGCTTGTTAAAGTTAACACTCATTCTCAGATTTGTTTTGATTATTATTCATTTTAACACTTGGGGATGTGGTGTGATTACTCTCATCTTCAGGAAGTTGAAAACCTTTTTGTTTAATAAGCGCTGGAAGCCTCGGTGCAACAGAGAGAATGATTGCATGATTGCTTCTCATTTAGCAGATCTCTTTCACACACCCACTGAAGCTTTTAAATCAACAGCTTACCAAACCCAAGACACACTGAGGGCAGATTTGAATATGATTCCCCAAATCAACAGTGAGGTAGTTACAGTCAAATGTAAATATAGTGAATTATTAATTAACATTTGGGAGATACATTGGTGGGAATGAACTTGTGTTTTGATTCAATCAAGACGCACATTGTACTTTACATATTCCGGTTAAATAGTTATAAACTCCCAACGATGTGTGTTCATGGATTGACAGTCAGATTTAAAGGAGCCCTATTCTCCTCATTTTCAGGTGTCTCTACTTTAAAGAGTCCTCTCCTGCTGATGTTCAGGTGTATATCAGTATGTCGTGTATCTACTTTAAAGAGTCCTCTCCTGCTGATGTTCAGGTGTATATCAGTATGTAGTGTCTCTACTTTAAAGAGTCCTCTCCTGCTGATGTTCAGGTGTATATCAGTATGTAGTGTCTCTACTTTAAAGAGTCCTCTCCTGCTGATGTTCAGGTGTATATCAGTATGTAGTATCTCTACTTTAAAGAGTCCTCTTCTGCTGATGTTCAGGTGTATATCAGTATGTAGTGTCTCTACTGGGACAAGTCTCCATGCTGTAATGTTCAAAAAGCTCTTTATTTTTCTCATACTGCCTGTGCTGCAGCACCTCTTTTCACCCTCTGTCTGAAACCAGAGCCCAGTCTGCTCTGATTGGTTTGATGGTCGGCTCTGTTGTGATTGGTCAACCGCTTAGAGATGTCCCGCCCCTTAGCCGATATATCACATATAATGTGTTAGTGTTAGAGAAGTCATGTGACCGTGCTGTTGTCGGTTAAAATCCTGTTGCTTTTTGTTGAGGTCTCCCTTTTAACACTAACTTCCTATATGTTCCTATTCTTTTAATTACCTTTAACAAAAAGGCCCCATTATCTGTCTTTACCGTTGATGTTCTAAACATCTCTTGTTGTTATAAATCTGAATGCTCTCACTGCAGCCCTTCAATTAAAAGGCTTTTTATTCAGTAAATACCATCTATTTATAGTAATCCACATGCCGCAGTCACATTGAAGGATATAACCTTGTCTTCTTTTACATTCAGCGGGGAACGTTAAGGCAGCCTCGTGCCTCCTGTCTGCTTTAATTAGCTCTGCAGAGCCAATACCGGTTCAAAACACACTCGCCATATTAGAGCTGCAGATCTAATGAAGTGAGACTGGAAATGCACATGGATGATATTCAAGCACAACATGCTCAGTTACAGCAGCGCTCTACTCTCCATCTGGCGAAAAATAATTAAATATAAGTTAAGATAACATTTCCAATTTGTGAAATGTTTGCGTCGCAGCAGCATACAAAGACATGGCATTGTACATTTGAGAAAATAAAAGACTAGAAATAAACAATTCAAAATGTAAACATATAAAGCAGGATGTTATACATTAAGTGTGTAAGGAATAGAATATTAAATTGAATATAAATGTAAAATGAACAGTGTGAGTTTAAATTAACATTGTTACGCTCGGAGGTGATGTGAGTAATCTTTCTGTTATTGCCGGGATTAAAGGACATGTTACAAAAATTCATTTATAACTTACTTGGGAATGAGTTAGACACAGCTTTTGTCTGAATAACGATCGATCAGAGCTTCATTTGGAGCAACTACATAGATTATATCAGTAAATGCTAACCACATTAGCAGGGGTGTCAAACTCAAATACACAGTGGGCCAACATTAAAAAAAACGGTACTAGTCGAGGGTCGGACTGATTCAATGTTTATTGCAAAACTTATTGAAATGAACTTATTGCACATATTATACCTGGAACTAACACAGCTTAAATGATTGCCTATAAAAACAACATTAAACATTAAATAATCAGTTGCAATCATTTCTTATGGCTCTATCTGCAGCTTTTCCAGAGTCATTTCTTATGATTACATTTTCCCACAGGCCAACAACAGCTTCAACAAAACAATTTCCCTCAAAGAGAAAACAAACATGCTCTGTTGTCTCAAGAAAGAAAGTGCAGAAGGAAACATCCATGTAAACTCAGGTTGCTGCTCTGTGATGCTAGTTCAAGCCAGATACTTGGCATCTCATCTTGGGTGCAAGTTCATCAATGTTTGGGGTCAGGCTCTGAGCTGAGGAAACCCTCAGGATGGAGTGAAGGTGTGCGTGCAATATACCAGCGGGCCAGATCTAATAGTAATTAGAAATTATCCTGCGGGCCGAAATTAAATCCACTAAGGGCCTGATTTGGCCCCCGGGCCTTGAGTTTGACACATGTGACATATAGTGATATAACTTGGAAAAATACATTAAATGGACTTAAATGGTCTTTGTGCTTATTTGATCTATCCTTACTCCTCATGCTGCGACTGTGTGCTCAGTTTATTCTCCACAACGATGCTTCTCCAAAAACAGATTGTTAGGATTGCAATGCACTTAAATCCTTGCACCTCATTAGCTGTCTTTTACTTCTGCTTAAGTTTTTCCAATATGGACTTATGATGTATAAAAATGCTTGTCAAAGGATACCTTCCTCATCATTTCGAAAACAAATTCAGAGATTCTTCTTCCAGTCGTTTAATATTCATCTTCGCAAACATCAGTTAATTTAACATCGAATACACTTGGTTTCATTCAGTCAGGGTTACATCTTCCTTAAAGTCCTTCAAAGCAGATTTTTTAAAAACCCCTTTCATCACAGATGTTTCATGAAATAAGATATACAGTATATGTTGACCTTGTTTCAACTTTAGAAATGAATTCAAAAGATCTTGCTTTCACACAGTTCACAGGAAGACCAATGCTTTTCATCAAACAAATGTTTATATCCTTTATTTTAACCAGGTAAAAGACTCATTGAGATTAAAATCTCTTTTCCAAGAGTGACCTGGCCAAGAAGGGCAGCATGTACGAAGTTACAACAGATAAAACACAGACATGACAGGCAGACAAATGCAGCTGTAAAACACAAATAAAATGCCACATTAGCCAGTCAATATTGTGAAATGTGGAGATACAGTGGAATTAGTCAAGGACATGCTATTTTAAAAACACAAAAACATATATATCATTCTAATAACTTCTATATAGACTCGTACTGCACTATTCCACATACTCACTTTATTTTAGAACTATTATTTTAGAACTATTTTTCTTTTTGTATTACTTTTAATATCTGTATTATTATGTTGCATTGTTGGAGAAGCCTGTGACATAAGATTTTCAACGACATAATTACTCTGTAGCTATGTTAGTTTGACAATAAAGAACCTTGAACCTTGAACATATAAATTAAATGTGGTTTAATGACACTGTGTTGTCAGTCTGTGCACTGCATCGAACAAAGGACTCACCAACAGCTCTATCTGTGCCTCAAAGGTGAGATTGCGTGTAGATAAAGATATTGGTGTAACTACGAGAAAGTAATTAAATGGACTCTGTCTTTGTTCCTACTAAATCTATTTTACTCCTCACACTGCGACAGTGTGCTCAGTTTATTTTCCACTGCGATGCTTCGCCAAAAATAGATTGTTAGGATTGCAATCCTCTTAAACCCTTCACCTCATTAGCTCCCTTTAACTTTTGCAATCCGACTTGCTTAAGTTTTGCAATACTGTATGTGTTTTTGAAGAATAAAATGCAATTCAAGGACAGACAGCTTCCTGCACTGGAAAAAATGCTGCTCCAAAAACAAGTTGAACAATAATGAAAACAAGCTGTTTTCACTTGAAATAAGTACAGAAATCTGCCAATAGTACAAGTGAACATTAGCTTGGTAAGATGTCTTGAAATAAGAAGGGATATTCAGATAAATCAGATCTTGTATTAGCTGGGAGAACTCATTTTGAACTATATTTGACCAGAATCAGGAAATGTTGTGTTATAAGCCGCAAATGCTCCAAAGTGTTCAGTTTTCTGATGTTAGTTGGTGATTTTCTAATTAAGTATGTAAAAGAATATGTGTTTCATCTGAGATACGACTCAAAATAAGATTTTTTGACTTAACAAGATGATGCATCGTCTAAAAACAAGACCCGATATCTCACTGCAGTGTTACTTCTGAGGTTAGTATGTCTTATATCAGGTGTAGAGACATATTCTGACTAGATATTAGACAAATATACTGGGCAAGATTTAAAGTCTTTGTAGTGTGATCATTTTGAAAAACCAATCTACAGATTCTACTTTCATCACAAACAGTCATCAAATCTTCATCTTCCCAAACATCAGGTCATTTAATGTCATTTAATGTCTCGTTACTTCTGCAACTCTTTTTCTTGATTTCACACAGCTTACATGAAGCCGACCGACGTTTTAAAACAATTATTTTAATAAAAACTCATTTGTAGAACCAGTGGACGGACATTTTATTTTGAAACACAGAAACAGTATAGACCTTACTTGACATCTGTTTTTGTTTTTTATTTTAAAGGTCACCTATTATGCAGAATCCACTTCTTCATGTCTCTTCTACATCAACATGTGTCCCCTCTTCTCCATGTCTCTTCTACATCAACATGTGTCCCCTCTTCTTCATGTCTCTTCTACATCAACATGTGTCCCCTCTTCTTCATGTCTCTTCTACATCAACATGTGTCCCCTCTTCTTCATGTCTCTTCTACATCAACATGTGTCCCCTCTTCTTCATGTCTCTTCTACATCAACATGTGTCCCCTCTGTGTAAAGAGACTCTGAAAGTTTCAGGAACAAAGATTCTCTCTCTTTTTGTCCTGATCCATTTATATAAAAACCTGTCTGAAAATGAGCTGATCAGATTTTGGCCACTTTATGATGTCATAACGATGTTTTGTCTTGTGTAACCATTAGCCAATCACCAAGCAAGGTAACCCCCCCACCTTATCACCTGAATCTCCTCCTAGAGCACCATTGTGTTCTTTTTAACCAAATATCTCTCAGAGGGGCGTGGGGAGGGGCTCCTTATTTTCATCTAAAGCAACAGACAGAGAATCAGCGCTTTTGAAACAGGGCTGAAACAGAGGGGATTATGGGATGCTGCAATGATCTGTTTGGTGTTTCAGCCAATCAGAGACAGGTTCTGTATATATCTGAGACCTGTAATATATTGATGAAAACAGTATAATAGGGGACCTTTAAGGTAAAATAATCCTATGAAAGACTCGTGGGAGTTTGGTGTTATGAACCAAACCTTTACACTGTTTCATGTGTTAACGCGCATTTAAATGTATACACTGGTTTGAAGACACTGGCTGTATTAGAAAAACGTATTCTGTGCCTCCCAGGTGAGATTGCATGTTGTTTTTATGAATATTCACGCGCATGCTTCTAAAAAAATCGGGACATGTGTGCTCAGCGTAACCTTTACTGGAGCAGGAACCAGAACAAATGGCACGGTGGGAGTCTGTGATGTGGAACAAAAGCTATTCCTGAACATGCAAATGAAACATGCATAATATTCCCAACATTCCCCACCTCTCCTCACCACTCCTCCTGCAGGTGAGTGACATAATAATAATGAAGATAATAATAAAGCTTTATTTATATAGCACTTTAAAAGGTACATGCAGCAAAATATAACATGTTATCAGGTTAATAGACACATGGAGGTAAAATGTATGATAATAAAATAAAATAAATAATTGTTTCTCTGACAGATAAGACACAAAACAACTGAGACGATGCAACAATATAAAATATATAAAAACCCATAAAACAAAGTGAACATATCGGTACAACAGAAAAAAGAAAAAAAAAGATTACGACCTATAAAATAGATAAAACAATAGAGTGGTGCAGTGACGCGTCCTAAAATCCAGAAGTAAGTTAGCATTTTACCACTTCCGGTTCCTTCGTCAAAAAGCAACGCAATTTCTCCATAGGATTTTGGAAACTAGCTCGAAATAAGGTCTGTGGTTGAGACACATTTAAGAGGCGGATCACGTTTTGTTCTAGGACATTAAATCCATCAGCAGTGACCCCACTGGTGATTTCTGAAGAGTTGACGTGTCTGAAAAACGATGGTTGTTACCAAGTGGCTGAATAGGACTACAGAAGTTGTCGAGGCCGTTGTACGTCATTACACCGAACACGTAAACACTCCTCTAAGTTAGTTTGCCCTGTTCTGCTTGAAAGCAAGTACCTGCCTCCTGCAAACTGTTAAAACAAACGCTTCAACTCGTACCATTTTGAATCTGTATGTTTGAATATGGATCTTAAGTTGGCGTGACGTTGAAGTCGTGCTGCTGTACTCGGCTGTAGTTCCTTTATAGCGTAACAATAGCATTTTGCTTCTGGCAAATGTTCTACTTTTATGATTAGAAAATTATAAAAGTAGGGTAGACATGTGGATATTATCCGACTGAACAAAACGTGATCCATCTCTTCAATGTGTGTCAACCACAGACCTTATTTCGAGCTATTTTCCAAAATCCTATGGAGAAATTGCATTGCGTTTTTGTCGAAGGAACCGGAAGCAGCTTACTTCCGGGTTTTAGGACGCGTCACTGTGGCACTCTATATAAAGGTAGGTAAATAATAAAGACTAAAAGAACATTTAACCTGTTAAGCCCTAGAGACCCCGGTACCGGGGCACTGCCGCAACATCTTGCAGGAAACAGTGTCTGAGGGCATGTTCATTTAATAAACTATGAATGTTTTATATCCATGTAACGGGAAGAAACTCATCTAACTGATCTTTTTTTTTTTTTTTTCAAAATAAAACCCACAATGCTAACACTGAGCCTCTGAATTAGCAACGAGCGAAAAATGCTAACACCTTACTGCACCGAAAATCACTCACAAAACCTTATTATTTATATCGTTTCACATCGTGAGGTGACACAGAATAGTTGGACACCCAAATTATCACTGAATTATACGAAATGGCGACGTTATAAGCAAAATGGACATCAAAACAGGTGACGCTAGGTAGCTAAAAATGCTAACATTTTTACCTTGGCTCTGTAGTCTCTCCAAAGTGGTCTTCAATGGCATTAAAACGATAAAAACGCTGCTGAAGTTAGTCCATAGGTTAATCTAATGTGTCTGTGTCCCTTTGAAATTATTTCTGATAATCCATGAGCAATAAGACTGCTTTTCCGTTTCCAGATGTCAAAGCTAGAGATAGGTCCACTCTGATGGAAAATTACATGCGCGAAGCCCCCACCTTTTCTTTTCACAATGAGTGTGTGTGGGGGACTCCCCCTTCGATTCTATTGGCTCTAACGGTCAGAAAGAGGTGTCAACCATCAAAATCGAGCAAGGGGGGCCAGAGATATGGAAAATCCACCCAAATGACCCCAGAAGTGGTTTCTTTTTGCTAAATCTCTCTAAAAAGGTCAAATGTCACTTGTTTTGCATCAATCTTGATACAGGGTACTTATTATATGTTGTACTTTGGATTCCTAAAGCTTTTAGTCTACTAACCCATCATGCAAGGGTAGTTTTCACTATAAGTACAAAATAATTTTTGGACGGACACTTGTAGTGCCGAGAGATAGGAGTCGGAGGCGGTGCATCGAAGGTGCAAATGGGAACTTTAATGAGCAGCAGAAACGGACATGTTGTCGGGTCGCAGCCCAGGAAGAGAAGAGAAAGAAACCAGGAAGGGCACACAATAAATACTGTCAACAACACATATGTCCGTGCGGAAACAATACCCCCAACCTGTAGTTCCATGCGTGAATTATGTCAATCAGTGATCACTACACAAGCCCCCCCAGAATTCAACCATGGACACAATCCTCGCGTCCGGGAGGAAGCACCACAGGGGCCGAGGAGGGTGGGGCCGCAGGCGAGGGCCGGGCCATGGAAAGAGCCGCCGGAAGGGGGCCGCAGGAGAGGGTAGGGGCCCCAACGAGGGCGAGGGCATCCCCACCGGGGGGTGGGGGCGGGCCGGAACGGGCCGTCGTCAGGGGGCCGCAGAAAGCAGGGTCGCTGTGTCGCGACGCGGGGGCGGGCGTGAATATCCCGGTGGTCCCCAGCAGGGAGGAGCGCTGCCCGGCCGCAGGCAAAGGCACAGCGGCGGTGGGCACGAAGTCCCCGGAAAGAAGGAGCGGTATCCCCGGGGGGCAGGAGCAGCATCCCCGGGCGGAAGGAACCGTGGACAGGGGAGAGGCCAGACGGGGTCAGACGGGGCGACGTCCGAAGCCGCCGTTGAGGCGAACCGTGAGCCGCGGTTAGAGGAGAGGCCAGGCAGGGTCCGGGAGTGCGCCACCCACGGGCCGATGAAGGCGTGGGCGACGTCCGAAGCCGCCGCCGAGGCGAAGGAAGAGGCCAGACAGGGTCCCGAAGCGCGCCACCCACAGGCGGATGAAGGCATGGGCGACGTCCGAAACCGTAGAGTCGAGGCGAGACGGGGTCCAGAAGCGCGCCACCCATGGGCCGAAGAAGGCATGGGCGACGTCCGACGCCGCCGTCGAGGTGGCGAAAAAGCGAGAGGGTCCACACGAGGCCGACCAGACATGGTCGAACCTCCCCTCAGGCACCAGAAAAAAAACTCGAAAGGGTCGTCCTGTCCACGATTAAAAACAGGTGGGCGAAAAAGCGAGAGGGTCCACACGAGGCCGACCAGACTTGATCGAACCTCCTCTCCGGCACCAAAAAAAAAAAAAAAAAAAAAATAGTCGGATGTCGATAGCCAAGGGATGTTGTTAGCCGCTAGCTGCTAGCCGTTAGCTGTCGTGGCTAGCCGTTCTCAACGGCCGTTAGTCGCTGTCGGCGGCGGCGGCCCCGGAGCCTCTGCTAGGCGGCGTGCCCCCACCAGGGAAGGCGCCGCAGCGTGTAGTGGCCAGCACCTCAGGGGTAAATCACCGGGCGGCCAGGAAGAACCGGCTAGCTTCTTCGGCTAAAGCGCGGGGCTCAAAACTAGCCGTGTTAGCTAGCGCAGCCTGGACATGCAGCCGCATGTCCCGAAGAAACAGCTCCACGAGGTAGAAGTCGGGTTCTTCCACACCTAGCAGATTGTGCATCGTCTCCTCGTAGTCAGAAGGCTTGCTGTCTTCCAGTGCCGAGACGATGCGGGAATGGCGGGCGACGTCCTCAGCCATTCCGTGGGGCGCACCGAGCCTCAGTCCGTGTGCACGTGGCAGCCACGGACGTCTCCAAGAATCCCCGGCATTTCGAGAAAAGCTGCGCTTTTTGCCGTGTTCGGTTCAGTCTCGGATCCTTCGCGAGACTTATGTCGGGGTCACCAATGTTGTGCCGAGAGATAGGAGTCGGAGGCGGTGCATCGAAGGTGCAAATGGGAACTTTAATGAGCAGCAGAAACGGACATGTTGTCGGGTCGCAGCCCAGGAAGAGAAGAGAAAGAAACCAGGAGGGCACACAATAAATACTGTCAGCAACACATATGTCCGTGCGGAAACAATACCCCCAACCTGTAGTTCCATGCGTGAATTATGTCAATCAGTGATCACTACACACTATAATTTACAGTTTTTTACTATGTAAAATCTGAATTTTCTTTAAAATAAAAAACATCTATATTGATTCTGACTTTTCTACATCCAACTCACAGGTTTATCATTACTTTGAGAAAAAAGATTATTAATTTAACCCTTTTAGAAGGGAAGATATGGTCATTTGTTCTGGGAATGTCATTTTCGAGCCTGAGACCTGAAAAACAGGCTCAGGGCTCAACAGGTTAAAGGGGGGGGGTTGCTAATAGAAAGCTAATCTAAAAAGATTTGTCTTTAGCTGTCCACTGACATGATGATTATCTGTACTGAGTTTTATAAGAAGGAGCCTCTGCTCTTCTCAGTGAGGTCCAGACAGTAATGTGACTCGCTTTAATCCTGATCCCCGGGGAAACAAACAAATGGAGATTTATTTCGGGTCTTTGTGTCATTAGATTACAGCGACATTACTGCGAGCCAGGCCGAATTCAATTTAGGGCGG
>NW_022987806.1:0-109358 GCF_902827165.1 Trematomus bernacchii | reverse complement strand
TTATTATGCACACTGTAATGAAAACGTCAACAAATATATTGATCCTGGCTTAACCAGCGACCTTTACTCTTTGTTCATAAGCTCGGTTTCAGAAACTTGTCAGTAGTTTAACAACTATTAGAATTTTAGTAATGTCTATGGAGACCAATTGGTTTGATACGAGAAATCATTTGAAGCAGTTTAATAAAGAATGTTAAACTATATTTAAAACTGTAATTAAACTTCAACTTATATTAATTATCTGAATCCAGTGGCCAGTTGGAACAGATAATCAACAAAGTTTCCATTTTGCAGCAACAGCGCAAAAGGTTTCAACAATAATTTGTATTATGTCTGAGTCTAGTTCTGTCTTATCAGCTTGTTCGGAATGTGTTCAATACATTACGTTTTTTTTCATATTACCATACCAATACATAGATTTAAGAATAAATGAAAACAAATAATACAATATTGACCTAAACAGCAGACAGATTTTGCCACCCTGACCTCCTCAGGCAGGTTTTTTTACGACCAGCAGTGATGCCTCTTAGGGTCTTAGGGTGCAGGACGGGGCATAGGGTTTATAAAAGGTCACAAACATATCTTAACATACCAGCAATACAATTTAAGAATGTATTCTTAAAGTAATATAATCTTCTCTTCTTCTTACACCTACAGCGCACACCCTGAACAGTGTGCTCCTTGTTTACATTTCCTCTGCACACTCAAATGCAGCGCACACCCGGAACAGTGTGCTTCTTGTTTACATTTCCTCTGCACACTCAGATGCAGGACATAAAACACTCTTTTGCTATTTATTTTCATTTTGCAGCACATCTATACTACCAGAATTTTGCAAAACACTATATATTATTTATCTTTCTCAAGTCATTTACTTTTGGTGAGTTAACTAAAGCTTAGTTTATTTTACCCTGGCTATGGACTGATTAATTATTAGTTGTTACAAAACATGCACAAGACGGCGGTTAGACAAACCAATATAGACCCCTGATACAAACAATCAGACAAACAAACATGATGAACTCATAATAAACACCAGCGTGACAGCAAAAGTTCATCCAGCTCAATTTAGTCCGGATTAAAGATGGTTTCAGAGGGGGTAGGGACTATTTGATATCTCCCAGTGGGAAGTCCAGTGGGGCACCTTGACCTCGTGCCGCCACCCTTGTATACAAGTCCTTAGATCGGTTGCCTGAAGACCGTCAAGAGCAATAACTAGCTTATCTCTTGCGACTCCACTATCCCTGCTCTAGTTGTGCTATGCCCCCCGATCAGAGCACATAGACTTTTTTCCTCTAACCCTTTCTATCCGAAACCACAGTTAACTGTAGTCCTACTCGACCAGCCTACCACACCTCCCATCATGTTCATCCCAACGATGAAACACAGTTTTGCTCTACACTTGCATACCACTGCCCACCCATGATCAATTAGCCTATAATTTATGTATGCAACCCCCCGGGACCGACATCAGCTCCTCAGCAATGTAGGGTGCCTGTCGCATCAGGTAATGTCACGCACCTCGCACCTGCCAGCACATCTCTGAATGTAAATGGCCACAAGCCACGAGAGTGCTTTTTAAACAGTCTCGTTTTTAATAGGACGGCGGTGGTGTGAGTTAAAGCTATAGACAAAAGCTGTGATTTTCCTCCCTCTGAGTTCATTTCACCAGCTCATGCAGATACAGGGAGGCATTTGACACACATTCCCCGGAGCCGCAGCAGCTGGAGCCGTGTTTTTTTTAGAGGCGCTGGGGGTAATATCTATGGCTGCTTTAGTTAACTGCTAGTGTTGGCCGCTGAAACCCCCGGAATCTCGGCGATTTGTTCATTACAAATCTCTATTTTGATTTCAACACAGAAGTTCCACTTTAACTGCTGCCCTCATTAAGGTTTTTTTTAAACATCTCCGTGTATGCCTGCACGGCACATACAGTCCGAGCATCACACACAGAGGGAACCAGCCAAGACAGAGTCCCTGGATGATCCCCTGGGGTTAATAGGCCCAAATGTTCATTAACCAAAACGAAACGCAGAGCCGCTTAGCTTCACAGATAATTTTAGGATACCGTCAATCACAGATTCTAGTAAGGCAATGTCCAAATGTAGATTTGGAAATCACACTTACCAGTCTCTGAAGATATGTTTGGTATCCTGCCGACAACGCCAATTTGTGGAGGAAACTTCTGTGTAGTAATGCATGGAGTCAACCGACTCAGGAAGGAGACACGGTGGGAGTTGGAGCTTTGATGTCAAACACTGATGGGTTTATTCAGAGTATTCGGCCGGAGGATTCACATCACAAATCAAAGAGTCAGAGGTTCTGACCACAACGGTAGAGTTTGCCACATCACATTCTGAAGAGCCTCTCTCTATGCTAGACCTTTTAACAGGTTCACAGAGAGAAATCAACATCTCTGAAGGAGTAGACTAAACACTGAATCATCTGCGTCCAACGCTCATGGCCTCAAGGATTTCACATCCGAGAGCCCACAAACACCGATAAAGAAGTGCTTCAGTGTTCTCACAACAATTACCCTACGTGCCAGTCAAGTTGACCGGTCCTCACACTGGGGACAACAACACATATGGCACCAAGGCCTTCCTTAAAGGAGATAACACATGTCAGAGTAAAAGGTTAGATGCTACAGCAAAAGTAAATAACACTTTCTAGTTAAAAAGCAGTAATTAATAACTCAGGTGGCATGCTTACTTGTTTTACGATGGTTTGAGGAGGATCCAACGCAAACACGTGTCCAACTGCTGAAGAACCTAGTGATGGCAGTTTGACACTGAAGCTTTGAACGGAGCTTCAACCCTGGACTTCTTATTCCATAGAAGCAGTGATTCGAAGCTTGCTTCAAATCACGTGACATATGACGTCCGAACCAGCAACTGCTTCAAATCACGTGACATGTGACGTCCGAACCAGCAGCAACTGCTATACGGATATGGTCCGAAGCAACTGCTTCAAATCACGTGACATATGACGTCCGAAGCAGCAACTGCTTCAAATCACGTGACATATGACGTCCGAACCAGCAACTGCTTCAAATCACGTGACATATGACGTCCGAGACCAGCAACTGCTTCAAATCACGTGACATATGACGTCCAAGCAGCAACTGCTTCATTTCCTGAATGAATCACTTGACTGGTTCGCGGGTCCAATCACGTGATTCAATGCACTGCCTCGTCTCTATTCTGACAGGTGACAGGTTGAAACAGTTTCGAATTTGAGCGCTTCAACACTTATAACAGCTCTAAACAATGCGCAATGTGTGGGTAGTTTGCCGTTGTTGCTGTTGAGTTGTTGTTGGTATTGCATTTTAATTGGATCATTATAGAGCAAGCCAGGAAGAAAGATAGGTCGTTCTGGCTCGGGAAACACTTCGAAATGTGGAGAAGTTGTGAACAAAAAGACAATTAACACCAATATAAAAAACATGTGTATAGCTTGACGTATAGATAGCCCAGTGGTTAGAGCCGGCGGCCCAAAGTGGCGATGACCTCCGCGCAGCTGGTTCGAAGCCCGGAACGGATTAACGTTTAATCATTCCTTTTCAACTTTAATACTTTATTAACTGATAAAAGGCCCTCTCTGCCCAAAAAAAAATTCCAGCACTCTCTAGTCTCTTCTCAATAACCCAATACACACAATTATCAATCTTTAATTGCAAATAGAACATGATATTCAGTCTTAGTGTGTGTGTGCATCGAATATTTTTCAAGGCAAAGATACGTTAAACCCACTGCAGCCTTGCACTTCGCCAGGAGAGGTCGCTGTAACTGAAGCTTCGAGAAATGAACCTATTTCCGACACAATTGTCCAAGTGGTTCGATGCTTCATTCAAAGCTTCATTTTGCCATCACTAGAAGAACCGCTGCAAAGAGGAACAGGAAGTCTCACACCGCGGTATTCTCGTTTGAGGGCGTGGCATGACCGTGGCGTTGACAAAAGCATTTTTATTACGTTTTCCAAAACTTATTTTTAAAGAAAGTTCAGAAAATGTGATATTCATTTACAACTTAATGAGTTCTTAAAACATGTTCTCATTGTTGCTTACGTGTTACTTATTTAAACGCACATTGAAAAAAAACTAATTTAGGGCAAGTAAATTACATTAAAAAATTGAGTTTTGTTGACTTCACCATCGGAACTGTTTTTACAGTGTACTCATAAGCACTACCATAATAACATATTAACACAGAGTCCCACGATTTAATAATAAGACTTATTAAACGGCTTGGTTGAATACTTTATTCTGATTGGTCAGTTTGGACATTCCAGAGGTTGTTAATTCTCGCTAACAGACTGTTGCTAAGGAAAATACACTGTTGCTAAGGAGAACAGAGAGTTGGAGAACAGACAGTTGCTAAGGAGAACAGACTGTTGCTAAGGAGAACAGACCGTTGCTAAGGAGAACAGACTGTTGCTAAGGAGAACAGACTGTTGCTAAGTAGAACAGACTGTTGCTAAGTAGAAAAGAGACCTTGTCCGATCGACTTCACATGTTTTCAGCATTATCTAAAGGGTTTAAGGATCAAAACGTTGCAGGAAACCTGCAGATAGAGAAACATAAATCAGTTATATATTATCTAAATATATATTCCTTAGATAGTTTAATCAGGTGATTTTAAAGCACCGTTCTTGGGGTTGTAGATGAACTGTGGTTCTCCGGAGAACCCGAGGCAGCTCGCCTGCTTCGTGAACTCTTCCAGGTCCGAGTCCTTCAGGGTCGCCTCTCTGCCTGCAGACAGAACCAGGAGATAATGAACCCAGAACCTCAGATACATCATTTACACAATCCAGAAGTAGAGGAGCTAAAATGAGCACAGACTCAACGGCAACTTCAATGCTTTACTTTTTAAGGTTTTCCACTTTTACTTGTAGAGTCTTGGTGTTAAAACTCAGGTAAAGAATATAAATACTTCTTCCTCCGTTGTGTTTTATGTTGACAGAATCTGGAGATAATGAAACCTCAGTTAAATCCTTTCCAATACAAAGGGATGTAAAGCAGTTAAAGTAAGCACAGACTAAGCTACCTACCCATCAGGTAGAGAGCTCGGAGGCTGATCTCCTCTCTGTTCTCACTGGGGATATTAAGCTTTTCAAGCGCCAGGTCAAAGTGTTTGACGGTGCTGTTGACGCTGGTGACCGTCAGACCGTTGCCGCCCGGCAGGATGAGCATCGTCGTGCTCATGTTGATGACTGAGGACAGAAACAATTTATAAGATAAGATAACATAAGATAAGAAGTACTTTATTGATCCCAATTTGGGAAATGTTTGCGTTTCAGCAGCATAAAAAGACAATGCATTGTCAGAGTCTCAGAGTTAGTTTGTCTCATAACTGTAAGTGTTTGTCAGTATATCTGAAATGACAAGGTTAGCTACGTTAGCTAGCTAGCTTACAGCAGATCTTCAGTAACACATTTCACATTGTTAAAATAAGACCATAACATTGTTTAGGTAAGTTTCCAACAACAGAGACAGTTAAAATCAAGTAGTGAGTATTTTTAGGGCCGATCCAGAACTGGTTGAGTCTTTTATAGTTGAGCAAATACTTCAGAGTAGTAATCTTTTTTACTGGGGTGTAATTTCCTTTTCATTAGCGTTTTGTATTTGCAGCGTTTGGTTTCTGCAGCTTTTAGTAAACGCTGCGCATGTTTCCTCAAGTTGCTGAATGTTTTCTAAATGCTGCATGTGTTGTCAAGTTGCTGAAGATGTTTCTTCATGTGGAACATTTGGGTTTTTATAGCTGCATCCTTTCTGAAGCTGCAGCACGTTTCTCTTTATATATACAGTCTATGGTTTCGCCTGATGTTCCTTACATGACACTGATGCTGTGTTCCCGTCAAAAGTGACGTTGACAGTTTCTCTCGAGAGAAGACAGGAAGACTGGGACAAAAATTAGGAGGAAGAGTTATGTTAACAATAATTATATTATGAGGTATAAAATGAGGTCACAAATATTTGTTGTGCTTTTTGCAAAGGAGCTGATAGTTTAATGAACTATATTAATTAAATGAAAAAGATTATATAATAATCACTTTTTTAAATACATAGGCTGTCTTCAGGCTTACTTTTTACGCCTCAAACTGCATAAAAATAGGTTTAACAATGAAGCAACACCCCTGGTATTATCTGCATAGTGGTGGATTGGCTGTCACGGTTAGGATATGTGCATTTTTTTATAAAGTTGTTTTTCTGCAGCTGCACAGTGTTATCCACTCACAGTTTGTTAAACTGAGACATGAAGACCCCGGAAGGTGAGTCAGTGACATTCATCCAGGCGCTCTCCAGGGTCTTCAGGATGGCTTTAAACACATCGTTATCATTGTAACCGGCGAGGATATATGACTGTCCGTACATCTGAAGAAACATCAAACATCACATCTTTAGAGTACGAGGTAAGGCTTTAAACTGAACCCAGTCATCTTCATCAGAGTCTCGTTTACTTTATATCTCTCCAATGTATTAACTATTTTATGCAGTTTAAAACCCTGTCTTTGTTCCAGACTCTTCTTCATACTTTATTACTCAAAACATCTGTTGACAGTATTTTAGATTAACACAAGAAATATTTTACCTTAGTTTTTTGTACCTGTAGCGTTGTCCTTATTAGCATTGAAGCTAACAGTGAATAAAAGAACCAGAGGGCGGTCTTACCATGGAGGGGTCAGCCAGAGAGAGTGGCGTCACCAAGGGCTTGCATTCTTCAGGAGTCAGAGCCCAGCTGCTCAGAAACAGCCCGGATACCAGCAGGAGACCTCGGAGACACATGATGCTAATGATGCTAACAATGCTAACGATGCTAATGACGTTACCTAGCTGAGGGAAAGACGACTGAGCCTCATCGGGCCTCAGCCTTTATTGAAACTTCTGGGTTTTACTTTATCTACATTTTTAGCCAAGTTTAAACTTTTGGACGGTTATGAAAGCGTTTATTTGACCATCATGCAGGTCCAAAGGGGGTTTCAGTGGGCATACAGTTTTATATCAATGTTTGTCCATTAATGATTCACTGATAGCTAAACACAGCCTGAACTTGGACATACTGATATCCAAACCTTCATCATTTCATGGAGTTATGGCTAAAAGATGGGGTTTACCAGTCGATCAGTGGTCCAATTCCACCCCCTCCAGTTCACATGGGGAAGTGTTCTTGGACAAGTTACTGCACCTTAAATAGCTCCTGTAGACATGTCTGTGGTATAAATGTATGATGCTCACCATACTACTTCTCTGATGGCTCCCACAGGATTGTTGACATCCACCTGGATCCATCTTCTTCTTATTTACAGACACATGCATTCTCCAGCATCTGGACGAGCTACGTTGTAAATGTGTTATCTTTTTAATGTACACACCACATCTATTGTCTGGCTGTCCTGGAGAGGGATCCTCATATGTTGCTCTCCCCGAGGTTTATAACGTTAACTGGTGTGTTTCTATCACTAACTAGTGTTTCTATCATTAACTAGTGTTTCTATCATTATCTAGTGTTTCTATCATTAACTAGTGTTTCTATTACTAACTAGTGTTTCTATCATTAACTAGTGTTTCTATAATTAACTAGTGTTTCTATCACTAACTAGTGTTTCTATCATTAACTAGTGTTTCTATAATTAACTAGTGTTTCTATCACTAACTAGTGTTTCTATCATTAACTCATACATGCCAACCTTTCCAAATCCAAAAGAGGTAGGTTTGCGCGCGGCAAATGTGCACGCCCAAATTAGGTAATCAGAACCCCAGTAATTACATGTATAAACCATGTATTTAACATATATTGCATCATTTTATGCATTTTTCAGAAAAAGTGGTAGTTTGGTAAACACTAAACAGTGACATCAACGACATGTTTGGTCTGTAAAATGCCCGAAAAGTAAAAGAATGGGAGATAAATATCCCAAAGTCTCCACATTTTATTATATTTTTAATGTGTTTCTGGTCCTCTTTCAGTTGCATTGTTGGAGAAGCCTGTGACATAAGATTTTCAACGACATAATTACTCTGTAGCTGTGTTAGTTTGACAATAAAGAACCTTGAACCTTGACAGTGTAGATCAGGGGTGCCCAACCTTTTTTGAACCGAGAGCTACTTTTAAAGTTGCCAGTCTGCCGAGATCTACCAGTCCAAATAGAGAGGTGTAGCCATTACTGACAGCCTACTACCAGGTAAATACACACTTCTACTTGTATAAAACTGACCTTTGTACGATTAATACTTCATAAAATACTGCAGATCCTTTATCTTACCTCTTTCTAATCTCCACACACACAAGTATTTAACTGAAGTTACACAACAGTGTTGTTGATACAGAGTTGGGAGTTTATTCACACGTCACAAACTACAGTGGGTCATGTTTTCAAGAAACATTGAACAGTGCTGCCACATATGACACAGGAAAAAAAGAAAAGACTGAACCCTGTCTTTGCCATTATATAAAAATAGTGTTGCTACAAAAGTATAAATTAGTTTGACTAATAAGACCACTCAGATCTGAAGCTACACAGGAATCTGCTGCCAGAGTGCAATAAAAAAGACAAAATTAATAGAATCAAACCCTTTTCTTTTTTTTGCATTTTAGTAGAGTATAAAAAGAAATGCCTTTAAAATAGGATGCAAGCAACACTAGTTTCTGAATTGATAATAGACTATAATCAATTTAAACAGAACAGATCTTAAAGTTTGCATTCTTATACCATTTTGTACAATAATTATAATGAATAAGTTCAAACAAACTAAAACTTACAGCTGATTAATAACGGTATCTAACTTGAGTTTTTATAATATATCAAAAACCTGTTGAAATGCTACTGTTATTTTTACTGTCCCCAAAAAGCGCGTCGGCAGCCTCCAGGAATGCTTCTTTCACAACCTCGCCGTCTTTGAAAGACTTCATGTGTTTTGCAAGAACGTGACTGACACGATAAGATGCTATGGTAGCAGCCTTGCTCTTGTTGTTGGGCCTGGTGAAAATGGACTGCTGTGCATTTAGCTGTCCTTTCAGGTCCCTCACCTTTTGGGAGCGTAGGGCAGAATTAGGAGGGAATTCCGTAGCGTTTGTGCACTGTTTTGAAATGCCGCTCCTAAATTACCCTTCTTCGATAAAGCCACGCTCGCATTGCAGATGAGACAGATAGACTTTGAATTGGAATAGATACAAAAATAATCATCCTCCCCACTCAGAGTGAAAATTATATATTTTGGGCTCTTTTGCTTCTGCCATAATTGTGGTCTTGTGTGTGCGGACTGCACAGCAAACTAGTGCCCACTGCCCACTGCCTACCAGCCACGCCCCGATACATGGGGTCACGCCAATCACAAAGCTTTGATGCGTTCATGTGCATTATTCTGGCACAGGAAGATTATGTTATAGGACATTAACGATAAAACAGAATATTGTTGTTCTATTTTTAGACACATCTCGCGATCGACTGAAACACAGAGGACTGTTTGTATGATGGGATCACAGACACGCTGCAAACGGTGTCCGCCAAAAGTCGAGTCCAGTGTCTATGTAGTGTCATTTTTATTTGTTATAGTTTGGGAAGATTGAAAATCGGTAGGGAGAGTCAGCTAAGTCGGTAGGCGGTAGAAACATGTCAAAAGCGGTAGACTACCGCCCAAATCGGTAGGGTTGGCAGGTATGTTAACTAGTGTTTCTATCATTAACTAGTGTTTCTATCTTTAACTAGTGTTTCTATCATTAACTAGAATCTATCATTAACTAGTGTTTCTATCATTAACTAGTGTTTCTATCATTAACTAGTCTATCACTGGTGGGCTAATGTTGGGCTGTAAAGGAACTACAGCACGGTCACATGACTTCACGTCAACACCGCTAAGCTAAAGGTGGCTAATGTTGGGCTATAAAGGAACTACAGCAGGGTCACATGACTTCACGTCACCACCGCTAAGCTAATGGCGGCTAATGTTGGGCTATAAAGGAACTACAGCACGGTCACATGACTTCACGTCACCACCGCTAAGCTAAAGGTGGCTAATGTTGGGCTATAAAGGAACTATAGCACGGTCACATGACTTCACGTCACCACCGCTAAGCTAATGATGGCTAATGTTGGGCTATAAACGAACTACAGCACGGTCACATGACTTCACGTCACCACTGCTAAGCTAAAGGTGGCTAATGTTGGGCTATAAAGGAACTACAGCACGGTCACATGACTTCAGGTCACCACCGCTAAGCTAAAGGTGGCTAATGTTGGGCTATAAAGAAACTACAGCACGGTCACATGACTTCACGTCACCACCGCTAAGCTAAAGGAGGCGTGATGACGTTTAGTCGTCTCTTTTAGACACACTGTTAAAATACCTTCCCTCCACAGTTTGAAAATCTTCTCATTAGATAATAAATAAAACCACACGTTTGATGTTTTGAGTCACTTCTCTTTATTTCCTCATCTTCACTTATTCATCACCGTCGCTATTCAGTTCAATCTTAACGCCCTCGCCTTCAGCGCAGTATCCTGCAAACAGAGAGAGAAACAGTGAGATCAGTTATCTGTGAAATCTCTGTTTCATCGTTTAATCAGGTGATTTTAAAGCACCGTTCTTGGAGTCGTAGATGAACTGTGGTTCTCCGGAGAACCCGAGGCAGCTCGCCTGCTTCTTGAAATCGTCAATGTCCGAGTCCTTCAGGGTCGCCTCTCTGCCTGCAGACAGAAACACAGAGACGCTTAAATACCTGACTTTAGGAAAGGATTTCAGCATGACTTCTACTTTTATTAAGTTTTTAAAACAAGCATGATTAAGTACTTTTAAGTCAAGAGTAATCCATCTATCCATCTATCTATCTATCTATCTATCTATCTATCTATCAGGTGTATAAGCTGTAAGATTCTCTTGGTCTAAGGGACATTACACTATAGACTGCTTTGATGCAAGGTAATGTGTCTCTTATGGTGCTGTACAGCAATATAATATTTGACTTCAACCATCTCTGTGTCTGTGTTTTATTGATTTCTCTTCGTCTTATTCTTTAATGTTGTGAGTGTTACACCGGATCCACGACAAGGGTTAGGTTGAGGTTAAGTAATAATACATTATTATTTCCCGTCATGCTTCCTACCTAACAGATAGACGCCGCGCCGGTTGACCTCCTCCGCTGTCACCGTGATGTTGATCTTCAGCAGCTTGACCAAGGTGTCCAGGTCTTTGGACGTGACGTTCCTGCTGAGGACCAGACATCCATCACAGCCCGGCAGCAGGTGGAAGGTGGTGGAGAAGTCGTTCCCCACTGAAAACAGACAGGAGAATACCTGATTACACAGGTGAGATACAGAGCTATGCAGGAAACTGAGGCTGTACCTGGGATACATCAAAGATTCAAAGATTCAAGATTCTCAGCAAGGAGCTCAGGTCAGAAGAATTTCATATCTCCACTTCTCTCATAGCTATGTGCATATGACAATAAAACCTTTGAATCTTTGAATTTGAATGATCCGTCAGCATGCTAACAGGCTCACAATGCTCCATCGCTTCTCTTTGGATAACTGGACTTAAAATCACACTGTACTTTTTACATTTATTTATTATGGTCTCGAGTTAACTTGTATTATAAATGTGAGCACTGTGGACCTTTGTCTTTCCTTCTGGCAGTTTCAGTCGCCTAAAAGAAATGTCAGATTGTGAAACTCACCTGACGCTGAGGCTGTGTCGCCCTCAATAGTTATGTTGGCAGTTGTTGACATGCAGATACCATTCCTGAGGAGAAAGAGGAGGAGGTGAGTTTATCGCTGGGTCTAAATCATAGACTGTATATATAAAGGTCTGAATGTCAATATGAAGAAACTTGATGTGTTCAGAGCACGAGAACTGAGATGTATTTCAAATCAGGAGAGGATTCACTGATTAATCAGAGTATCATCTGGAGAGCTATTGAATTGGGTTCTGCAGAATCAGAATCAGATTCAGGTTTATCACCAGGTAGGTTGACACATATGAGGAATTTGACTTGGTGCATACATAAAAGTAAAACGAAAATGAAAACCACAGATAGAGAACTATTATGCTATATAATTAAAATGATAAGAAATATAGTAAATGATCTTGGTTTTTCCTGGTATTTGTTATTATATTTTTGCATGAGTGCAGATGCTCACAGTTTGTCCTCAAAGGCAAAAACGATCCCCTTGGGGTCGGACGGAGACGGGCTGATGTACAACCGGGAGCTCTCCAGGTGCTTCAGGATGGCGCCAAACACTGCATTATCTGTGTAACCCACCTGGAGGTGGGACCTGTTGTACATCTACACACACACACACACACACACACACACACACACACACACACACACACACACACACACACACACACACACACACACACACACACACACACACACACACACACACACACACACACACACACACACACACACACACACACACACACAATTAACCCTGCCCCTAAAAAGAGAGGATAAGGGCCACATGTGAACCTTTTTGAGGTTTGACCAACAGTGCATTTTTTTTGTTTGGTTCAAACTCAAAATGTATCGAAAAAGTCAGAAATCTGAAAAACATCTGGCCCTGATCCTCTGCAATAGATGTTTAGAATAATTTGTCCATACATGTGGACTTCTTGTTGGGCTGCTTGTGTTGTGAGAAATATGTATTTTATTTTTTATTGTGCATAAGTGTTTTAATTATTACCAGGGTTGGGAGGGTAACTTTAGTTAATAACCTGTTACTAGTTATCTGTAAAAGTGTCACAATATAAAGGTAATTTTACCTGATCACTTTACCTGAATATAAAATGCAATACAAAGACATTTATGGGAATATTTCATCAACCTGCATTCAGCACATTCAGGCAGTAGCCTAAACACAATGAGCACATACTACAGTTTAAAAAGCAGAAATAAAATCTGAGCTCCGTTTTAGTTTTATTCACAGTTTTGCACATTGAACAATTTAAAAAAACATTTCGGAAAACTTGAAATACAAATAATAATTGTCCTTAGAATCCACTGAAGTGTCATTAGTGTTTAACCCTGTTCACCTGTAGTGTAACAGGTGGAAAGTAACACACCACTGCAAGTACATTTTGTACTTAAGTGCTGTTTTGTACTTTACTTGAGTATTTCAATTTAATGCTACTTTATACTTCTACTGTACATATACAAATATGCTGATATAGTATAATGCAGTACTGTACTAATAAACGATACAGTATTTAAAGTATATAAAGTTGGTCCACATTGAGAAAACTACAAAACTAAAATTGCGGTATTAAAGGCGGATAATAAAATAACCTTAATAATATTACTGTTAAGATATATAAGTGAAATTATGCTGTACTTTATATTATTCTGAAATAATGTACGTGAAGTATATGTTGATACTTTTGCACTTTTACTTTTAGTGGAGTACTTTAAGACCATATTATTTGTACTTTTACTTAAGTTAAGGTTCTGAGTACTTCTTCTTACAGTGACTAACGGTGAATAAAGGAACCAGAGGGGGGTCTTACCATGGAGGGGTCAGCCAGAGAGAGAGGCGTCACCAAGGGCTGGCATTCTTCAGGAGTCAGAGCCCAGCTGCTCAGAAACAGCCCGGATACCAGCAGGAGACCTCGGAGACACATGATGCTAACCATGCTAAAGATGCTAACGATGCTAACGAAGCTAACGGGAAAGCAACCTACGACTGAGCCTCAGCTGCTCAGCCTTTTATAGCAGCTCATTGGTTTCCCAGTATTAACATTTTTCTGCACAGTCATGCTTGTGATATTTGACCCTGTTTGTGCATGAATGATTCATTGATAGTTAAACAGAGACTGACTCCTACTGCCATACTGCTGAAAATGTCAACATTCACATTTTAACTCATATTTTACAAATGACAGATGCTGATGCTGCCTTTAACGATAATCTGCTCAAATATTGTAGAGTAACCCTTTAAAAACTCTACACTGTAAAAACTGTTGCTTTGGTAAAACTTAAAAAATATGTGTCAAGTGATTCCAAGCAATTTTAAGAGTTTAGTCAACTTTTGCATTCTTTGAGTTGGTGAAATGTACTTTTTTTAGTTTTCCTCTACTCAAGAATGTGTTACTTTGCTAAAACTTAAAAAATATGTGTCAAGCAGTTCCAAGCAATTATAGGCGTTGGGTAAACTCACTAATGTGATTTTCTCTGCATATGAAAAGATGAGATGAGCCTACAATTAAAAGCCCAGATATTAAGTGTAACCAATGCAAATAACAATCTGCTAAGAACCACACGAGAATAAAGTAAATTATAAAACACAATTGAGTTGCCGGAACCTATATACGACAAACTCTTCCTGATTTCAATCCAACCCTTTAAATATTTGATAGCATTGAAACATTGCAGATTAAACAAATAAATTAAAAAAGGGAACGTTATGGACATGTTAATACATTTTATTAAAATTTGATTATTTCAAAACAGTTGTCATAAAAGAGTAACAAGTTTGTTTAAAAGCACAACACATTAACATACATGGAGACACATGGTTATTACTTGATGGTTATAACTGCATCTGGCTCTTGGGCAATGTATCACTTCATGCTGTGCATCACGAGCCTGTTGCACTTCGACCTCTGCTGTTCCCTGTATACAAACAAAACACTAAAGTACAAGTACAAATAGTACAAGTACAAATCAGGACACACCATGTGTTTTCCTCAAAACAAAAATCAAATCCGTCTTGAAAACATAACGAGCCAGTTTACATTAGCTGTTAACAGACGGTAACAGAGGTGCTATTCACATGCATTACAAGGGGTTTAAGCCATCAACAAAAAGGCTGGTTTGCAAGAAAATGAACCAAATAGTCATGATATTGATATAGTTCATAAAATGTCCAACTACATATTTTTAACCCCACCTCATGCTCAGAGATTTATATAAAGTGGCACATGGGTCCTAGAATAAAAAGAACAGACGATTATTTCAACTTTTATCTTGATAAGTGAGAGCGCAGGCCAGTCTACATGAATGCAGGGCAAGGCACGTTTCTGTCCAAAGGTTCCATGATGGAGTCGATAATGTTTTAAAATATCACTTTTGTGGAGGAAACTTCTGTGTAGCAATGCATGGAGTCACCGACTCAGGAAGGAGACACGGTGAGAGTTGGAGCTTTGATGTCAAACACTGATGGGTTTATTCAGAGTATTCGGCCGGAGGATTCACATCACAAATCAAAGAGTCAGAGGTTCTGACCACACGGTAGAGTTGCCACGTCAATTCTGAAGACCCTCTCTCTATGTTAGACCTTTTAACTGGTTCACAGAGAGAAATCAACATCTCTGAAGGAGTAGACTAAACAGCTGGGAACACTGAGCCACCTGCGTCCGACACTCATGGCCTCAAGGATTTCACATCCTACAGTCCACAAACACCGATAAAGAAGTGCCTCAGTGTTCTCACAACAATTACCCTTCGTGCCAGACAAGTTGACCGGTCACAAACTGATGACAACAACACATATGGCACCAAGGCCTTTCCTTAAAGGAGATAACAGATGTCAGAGTAGATCATAAAATGTCACAGAGCAAAAGGTTAGATATCTAGAAGAATTATTCCTTAACAACTTTGAGTGGTGACACTAGTGCTGCACAGTTAACATCTCCATCCCATCTGTGATTAAAAAAATAGAAATGGGTACGTTTACCTGATGCTAATTATATTAGTATGTAAACATAACACGTCTTGAATTAACCTCTGAAACAACAACTCTAGTCTGACACACTCAAGGGCTTACCTAATGTGAACCTGAAGTCCATAGCAGGAGGCAAAATGTCTTCAAGAGGAGGTGTGACTGTTTTCTGGTGAGGCAAATGAAAGAACAAAATAGTTACATGATGACAATGTAACAATCATTTCAGTAGAATTCATTAAAACATATTTAATTCAATTAATGGAATCAAACATTAAAACACAAGTATCATTTAAAACGGTATTGTATTTATATACATTTATAAGGATGGCATTTATTAAGGATGGTATTGTTAGATACCAGTACAATTCCATGATTCTCTACACAGCAGATCCTAATTACTTCAATATACACTCCTTTATCTCGTTTGCCTACTGTCTAATATCTACTTTATGTTGTAGTAAAACATCTCCTTAATAAAACTGTATTATTGATATTTCTCGCTAAAGACTGCATTTTACTGTACTACATTGAACACATCTTGCTGACGTTATCCATGCATCCTCGCCCAATACACACTTTTACTGAATTGCGCCTGAATGCACCTTAACTGAAGTCACCTCCGTCACTTTCTTCTGAGAGCTAACGTTAACTCTCCTGCAGATTCCAACATGGATTTGCATCTATAGCGTTGCATAAGCATGAAAAATGTAGTTTGCACTTCATATTGTATAATAACAACTCGATGCTGTAACTGCAGACTATGAGTATAAATTGGGTACACTAAGATTGTAGAAAGATAATTCATTGCTCACAGTAAAACAAACGGTGAAATACATACAGAGGAATTAATATCAAATAGGCGCATTAGTAACTTACTCTTACATAACCGCTGGGTTATAAAGTAGTAGGGAATAGTTTTAACGGAGGTATTTTACCGCACAACATGCACGGCAGGAGAGCCTCTGAGCCCCGCGGCCGCATCACGGTGCCCGGGCCAACGCTTAGAGCGGCATAGGGGAAGAGTTTGCGGAGTTGATTCTTAATACGTACTCTTAACTTAACCACTTTTAACAGAATTGCGTCGGTAAGCACTTGATGCAAACTTTGCCCAACAACTTTGCGTGAAGAAATAGACTACATGAGCACGACAGGGCTGAGTCTAACTTTAACAGCAGTAATGGCGCTGGCATGCATTAAAATGTCGATGTTTCGTTCAAAACAGTGAATACTGTGGAGGAAACTTCTGTGTAGTAATGCATGGAGTCACCGACTCAGGAAGGAGACACGGTGGGAGTTGGAGCTTTGATGTCAAACACTGATGGGTTTATTCAGAGTATTCGGCCGGAGGATTCACATCACAAATCAAAGAGTCAGAGGTTCTGACCACACGGTAGAGTTGCCACATCAATTCTGAAGAGCCTCTCTCTATGCTAGACCTTTTAACAGGTTCACAGAGAGAAATCAACATCTCTGAGGGATAAGGGAATGCTCTGGTTTTTGGACAAAATTAACATGGGATCACTCCTGTCACCGGACGTACTTCGTCTCACTGGAATAGTAACGGTCATAGTGAATATAAAATCGTCCCCATGTATCCGGCCAATGACGGGAGAGTTTTGAAAGAGACAAAACACTGTTCCATACATTTAAAAACACTTAAACAATTAAACAATGTTTACCTGCCAACAAGCAGCAGTGTGCTGTCATTTCAAACATGTTACCCCACTGTTTAACACAGTTTTACCTGTGTTTTGAAGACTCTTTCCTGGGTCAATGTGTCCTCTTTCTCCCCCCCCTGGGTGTGTGTGAGACAAGTCAAGTGAGTCAGCCTGCCAACCAGCAGCAGTGTGCTGTCATTTCAAACATGTTACCTCACTGTTTAACACAGTTTTACCTGTGTTTTGAAGACTCTTTCCTGGGTCAATGTGTCCTCTTTCTCCCCCCCTGGGTGTGTGTGAGACAAGTCAAGTGAGTCAGGCCTGCCAACCAGCAGCAGTGTGCTGTCATTTCAAACATGTTACCCCACTGTTTAACACAGTTTTACCTGTGTTTTGAAGACTCTTTCCTGGGTCAATGTGTCCTCTTTCTCCCCCCCTGGGTGTGTGTGAGACAAGTCAAGTGAGTCAGGCTGCCAACAAGCAGCAGTGTGCTGTCATTTCAAACATGTTACCCCACTGTTTAACACAGTTTTACCTGTGTTTTGAAGACTCTTTCCTGGGTCAATGTGTCCTCTTTCTCCCCCCCTGGGTGTGTGTGAGACAAGTCAAGTGAGTCAGGCTGCCAACAAGCAGCAGTGTGCTGTCATTTCAAACATGTTACCCCACTGTTTAACACAGTTTTACCTGTGTTTTGAAGACTCTTTCCTGGGTCAATGTGTCCTCTTTCTCCCCCCCTGGGTGTGTGTGAGACAAGTCAAGTGAGTCAGGCCTGCCAACCAGCAGCAGTGTGCTGTCATTTCAAACATGTTACCCCACTGTTTAACACAGTTTTACCTGTGTTTTGAAGACTCTTTCCTGGGTCAATGTGTCCTCTTTCTCCCCCCCTGGGTGTGTGTGAGACAAGTCAAGTGAGTCAGGCTGCCAACAAGCAGCAGTGTGCTGTCATTTCAAACATGTTACCCCACTGTTTAACACAGTTTTACCTGTGTTTTGAAGACTCTTTCCTGGGTCATTGTGTGCTCACCAGGGGCACGAGAATACCCTCCACAGAAGGGGTCGTGGTTCCGTGAAGAAGGCCGAATTTGGGTGCTCATAGGCAGCCTGCTGCAGAGTCATTTTCAGGCTCCTCTCCACAATTGTCCCCCTAAAATGATTTTAAATCATTATTTTTGCATTTAAATGCATTTATTCTATCATTTATATGGTTCCCCAACACAATGCACATAGTCTGGAGCTCACTGGGGTCCTGCATATAATTTAATCAGGCGTTTTAACACTTTTTCCCATGAAAATGATTTTTAATCACTATCATGGGGCTATGAAAATAAAATTCCGGGTAATGCAGAGCACAAGTGCACCTTTTACTATTTAAATGTATTTGTATTATATATATTTGGGCTAGAAAGGTGACCTCTCTGGGTGATTTAGTCAGTTTATGGAGCTTAGCCCACAAATCCTGGATGATCCAGGCCGAATTTGGGTGCTCATAGGCGGCCTGCCAGGCGCCCCCACCCGTGGAAAGCAAAAAAAATTGAAGAAAACGCTTAATTATAACTTAAAATAATCAAAAATGAAGTTTTGAAAAATTGTCAAAAAAATGACAGAGTGCCAACGGGAGAAGGGGCCAGACTATTGGCGCTTCAGGCCGATTTTTCCCCTTCTCCGATGGTTGGTACAACGGAGAAGGGGAAAAAGTCCCTGGGCTTCATTTCCACTTCTCTGTTAAAAAGATTCATCCATACTTTTCAAACTACCGTCTGCACGAAATCGGAAACCCAGTTTTTGGGTGCACTCAGAAAAATAACGGCTGTTGCAAATCATGGAAGAATGTATCCGCTCACCAAGCACTTTGAGTGGGCCTAATTTTGTGCCTCAAGGACCCCCCAGCCTGGTTCTCTCAATACTTAAAGTTTGACATGGAGGAATGCGAGGGCACTTTGCAGGTGACTCTACCCGATTATGAGACACTATTTTGGGGCGTATTTTTTACATTTCTCTGGTTCTCCAAATAGTTTAAGTTCGACATTTTGAGCCATGGAGGAATGCGAGGGCACTTTGCAGGTGACTCTACCCGATTTTGAGGCACTATTTTGGGGCGTATTTTTTACATTTCTCTGGTTCTCCAAATAGTTTAAGTTCGACATTTTGAGCCATGGAGGAATGCGAGGGCACTTTGCAGGTGACTCTACCCGATTTTGAGGCACTATTTTGGGGTATAATTTTTACATTTTGACCCCTTTGCCCGGTTATCACCAAAGTTGAGTTGGATGATTTCGACCATGGAGGAATGTCAGGGGAGTCCGCGGGGGACTCCTGCGGGGTCATGAGGCACTATTTTGGGGTACAATTTTTACATTTTGACCCCTTTTCCCGGTTCTCACCAAAGTTGAGTTGGATGATTTCGACCATGGAGGAATGTCAGGGGAGTCCGCGGGGGACTCCTGCGGGGTCATGAGGCACTATTTTCGGACACTTTTTTCCCATTTTCCCCCCTTTTGCCTGGTTCTTTTTATTTTTATTTTTTTTCCCTGTTTTGGCCCGTTTGACCCGGTTCCTTCTCCCGGGGGCACTGCCCGGTCCCGGGTGCCCCCCCCAGGGCTCGCTTACAGCCGTTTCACCCCCCACATTGACGGATTTTGACCATTTTGCCCGGTTCTCACCAAAGTTGAGTGTGATGATTGCTGAGTCATGATGCACTATTTTGGGGTACATTTCCCCCATTATCAACACGGACTAGAGATGTCTCGGAGATGGCTCGGAGCCCACACCCTGGTTCTATGTAACCCTGGAGGAATGTCACATGAGTCGACAGGGGACTGCTGCTGGCTAATGAAGGACTATTTTGGGGTACATTTCCCCCATTATCAACACGGACTAGAGATGTCTCGGAGATGGCTCGGAGCCCACACCCTGGTTCTATGTAACCCTGGAGGAATGTCACATGAGTCGACAGGGGACTGCTGCTGGCTAATGAAGGACTATTTTGGGGTACTTTTTTTTCATTTTCACCCAAATTTCCCTGGATGAAATATTTTTTAGTTTTTTTAGTTTTTAGCCCAGTTTTGGCCACAGCGTTGCCTGGAGGATAGGACCGAGATATGACAGACTCTCTGGCCGCCTCACAAGTCACTATTGTCGGACACTTTCTTTGCTTTACCCCGGTTCTATCACTCTTTCCTCCTTTGACCATACAACCCGTTTCCTGCTGGGGTGGTGCCTGGTTCCGGGGTACCCCAAACCCTCTCATGGTCGGGGCACCATGTATTGATGCATCGGACCCAATGTTGCCATCACCAGCCCCGCGTTGGTGCGGAAGTGGGACCATCTGACCCGGTGGTAACCCAATACTTCCCTTCGTCCATGCACCATGAATTGATGCATCGGACCCAGTGTCGCAACCACCGCTCACGCTAACGCATATAAACGGAGAACTATAACATAATTTTGATCAAAATCATTATGTGTGTTTCAGGAAGGATGTCATCTGAATGCCCGGTGTGCAGACTCTTCTATCTGGCATTGAACAAACACCTTAAGCACAAGCATGCAGTGCGGAACTTGGAGGAGAGGGGAATCCTCCTGAAAATAGCCAGTGGAAGGATAAATGTTCGGACCAAACCCTGTCCCATCGCTGGGTGTTCGTACGCTGGGAAGAGACTGGACCGTCATGTAAAACATGACCACCCTGAGTTGTCCCGACATAAGGCACATCAGGTCATGGCAAGGCTGAAGCATAGTGTGGCACTGCAGTTGCTCCATGACCTCCGTGAGACTAACCCCATCATTGGAATGGCTACATCATTGGATATAGACAATGAGGAGGAATACCCCGGGCACCCTCCACCCTTCTCCCCACATACCGAGTGTGACAACGAGGACTGCAGGCAGGTGATGCTGGAAAATGTGGCATTGAGGGCTCAGAAGGATGCCCTCAATGATGAGGTGAAGACCCTGCGCTCCAGGCTGAAAAAGGAGCTAAAACCCAGGAAGCAGAGTGCTGCTGTTCTTGAGGAAGAGGACGAATGTATACGATTTAAGGGCCTGGCAATCCCAAATACCTCCGGCATAAACACAGTAGCCTCAGGCAGCAATACCCCTGTGAAGAGCCCGGTGAAGACTGTCATGCAGTCCCCAGTAACCTCCGGTAGCGAGACCCCTGTGAGGAGCCCGGTGAAGACTGTCATGCTTGCAGTAGCCTCCGGTGGGAAGAGACCGGTCAAGAACCCTGTGAAGAGCCCAATGAAGACTGTCATGCTTGCAGTAGCCTCCGGTGGAAAGAGACCGGTCAAGAACCCTGTGAAGAGCCCAGTGAAGACTGTCATATTACCAGTTTCCTCCGGTAGCGAGACCCCTGAGAAGAGCCCGGTGAAGACTGTCATGTTTGCAGTAGCCTCCAGTAGCGAGACCCCTGTGAAGACCCCGGTGAAGACTGTCATGTTTGCAGTAGCCTCCGGTAGCGAGACCCCTGTGAAGACCCCGGTGGAAACTGTCATGTTTGCAGTAGCCTCCGGTAGCGAGACCCCTGTGAAGACCCCGGTGGAAACTGTCATGTTTGCAGTAGCCTCCGGTAGCGAGACCCCTGTGAAGACCCCGGTGGAAACTGTCATGTTTGCAGTAGCCTCCGGTAGCGAGACCCCTGTGAAGACCCCGGTGGAAACTGTCATGTTTGCAGTAGCCTCCGGTAGCGAGACCCCTGTATGCCGGAAGACCCGTGCCTCTAAGCTGGCTAATGACTTGCCCTCTCCCTCAAATTACTGGTCCACTGGGTGTGGACGGGGGAATACCATGCGTGAAATCACGTTGCCTAGAAGCATGGAGGCGTACCTTCAGACATACTTGGATCACTGTTTGGGTGTCGCTCCGACAGTAAAACAGAAAGACAATGTTGTGTCGAAGATCAGCCGGATAAAGAACTTCATAGTATACATGGCCCATGGTGTTAACCGCCTGTCAGACTGGCTGTTCCTAAGAAACATGAAGATGATCCGTGGCTGGAGCGAGTATATTGTAAAGCCGGGCCGGGCAGTCACAACATCAGAGTTCTTCCTGAAGAATGTGCACCAGTTCATGGGGTACATGTCTGAGTCAAAGCCCCGGGGGTGCAAGCTCACCCAGTCTGATATGACCCACATAATGAGAGAGGTGAAAGCCAACATGAAACACTTGAATAAGGCAGTCACTCTACATCAGTTTAAGGTGAAGAGGAACAAACTGGATCGTCTGCCGAGCCAGGCGGAGCTTCTCGCCGCCATGGCGGCCGCTGAGAAGCGCATCCCGGAGCTCCTCGACCTGATGGCCGGCACGCCGACCTCAACCACCCAGAAGCTTCTCTATGGCTATCTCACCCTCCATTGGAGCCTCCTGTATGGCCACCGTACGGGCGTGTACGCAAACATGAAAAACAGTGAGGTCTTAGAGGCAGCCATAAGGGGAACTGCTGAGGGCTACATCATCCATGTGCAGGATCACAAGACGGCCAAGACATATGGCGAAGCACAGCTGGCGCTTACAGTAGAGGAGTTTAGCTGGGTCATGCGGTGGATGGGGATTAAAGAGGCATTGCTGGGTCCTCAGAATGAATTCTTCCTTTTCACAAGGGGGAATCGGGCCTCCAAGAACCTGAACGCTCACTTGAAGAGGGCATGGGCTGATGCTGGGCTAGAAACAGCCGTCACCTTCACAATCCTGCGCACTGCCCTGGCTGACAATATCAAGCATCACCAAGATCCAGAAAGCCGGTCGATTCTCGCCAGGTTTATGTGTCACGACGTAACCACGGCGGACCGGTTCTACGCGAATGCGCCAGGTATAAAGGAGGCATTGAGAATCCGCTCCATGTTCAGGGCGTCATCAGATGCGGCAGCAGCTGCATCATCATCAGAAGGATGTCTACCGCTGTCAGAT
The DNA here is from genome assembly GCF_902827165.1 of Trematomus bernacchii. Classification (NCBI taxonomy): domain Eukaryota; kingdom Metazoa; phylum Chordata; class Actinopteri; order Perciformes; family Nototheniidae; genus Trematomus; species Trematomus bernacchii. The sequence goes on along the minus strand of NW_022987806.1, from coordinate 86,136 downwards.
GGGGAGACCTCCGAAGAGGGCTGCTATAACAGTACAACTCTATCATCTTCACCTGATGGGTCATTGGAGCGGCAGCAGCAGCGGAAGCGGAAGCGGGAGGGAAAGAGGCCAATGAAGTCGGGACCGGGGCTGGTTGACACTCCTGATGATGGGGCAGGGGCCGTGGACTCAACCTGTTTGCCCTGGTGCACCGTGAGAATTAGACGCCTAATTTGGTCCCCTGAATCCCGCTAAACATTGTGAATATGTATACCGTGTATATAATTATTATTATAATCCTGTGTATACATTTTGTAAATAGTACAATATCTCCAGGGCGCATAACTGCACTTTACAAGCCAGGAAAGGTGCCAGAATCCTGGGCATACATTTTGTTAATAGTGCAACACCTCCAGGGCGCATAACTGCACTTTAAAACGTAGGTTAAGAAATTTAGTAGTACTGTTATAGTAGCAGTAGTACGTGTAAATAGTTTATGTTTTAGCCTCTCTGTACTGTCAACTGTGTTTTTTGTTCAAATAAAATAAAAAAAAAAAAAAAACAATAACCTTGATGATTACCAGGGGCAGAAAAAGTGCCACTTTCCATCAGCACCGGGGAGGCACTCTCCTTGGTGCTGAACCCTGTGATGAGCGCTCAAGTGTTGGCGGAGGAGGTGTAAGCCAGAGGAGGGTGAACAAAAGTTAAAGTGTTTGAACCTCCAGCCCAGAAGGGGGGGTGATGCCGTGAAGAAAGCCGAATATGGATGCTGATGGGCGGACACAGAAGCACCATAAAACCACCCCCTTGTAAGGTCACCAGGGGCACGAGAATACCCTCCACAGAAGGGGGGGTGATGCCGTGAAGAAGGCCCAATATGGATGCTGATGGGCGGACACAGAAGCACCATAAAACCACCCCCTTGTAAGGTCACCAGGGGCACGAGAATACCCTCCACAGAAGGGGGGGTGATGCCGTGAAGAAGGCCCAATATGGATGCTGATGGGCGGACACAGAAGCACCATAAAACCACCCCCTTGTAAGGTCACCAGGGGCACGAGAATACCCTCCACAGAAGGGGGGGTGATGCCGTGAAGAAGGCCCAATATGGATGCTGATGGGCGGACACAGAAGCACCATAAAACCACCCCCTTGTAAGGTCACCAGGGGCACGAGGTTCTGGTGGGTGTGAATACCTGTGTTTAGTCCGTGGGGGAGTGCTTAACTGTGGGGGCCCGGGGACTCAGGGTGTGCAAGGTTATGGAGGTCCCACTGTTAGGGGCCCATGCTGGAGGTAATTAGTCCGTCCTTGGGGCTCTGTGAGCGGGCAAAAAGAGGTGATTTCCCCCTGGTCTCTGCTGGAGGTGCAGAGTCCCACTGTTAGGGGCCCATGCTGGAGGTAATTAGTCCGTCCTTCGGGGCTCTGTGAGCGGGCAATGAGAGGTGATTTTCCCGGTCTCCGCCCTGGAGGTGTGAAATAAACAGAGTCCCCCTGTTAGGGACTGGTGCTGGAGGTCTCTAGTCCGTCCTTCGGTGCTCTGTGAGCGGGCAAAAAGAGGTGATTTCCCCCTGGTCTCTGCTGGAGGTGCAGAGTCCCACTGTTAGGGGCCCATGCTGGAGGTAATTAGTCCGTCCTTGGGGCTCTGTGAGGGGGCAGAGAGAGGTGATTTTCCCCTGGTCTCTGCTGGAGCTGTGAAAGAAACAGAGTCCCACTGTTATGGGGACATGCTGGAGGTAATTAGTCCGTCCTTGGGGCTCTGTGAGGGGGCAGAGAGAGGTGATTTTCCCCTGGTCTCTGCTGGAGCTGTGAAAGAAACAGAGTCCCACTGTTATGGGGACATGCTGGAGGTAATTAGTCCGTCCTTGGGGCTCTGTGAGGGGGCAGAGAGAGGTGATTTCCCCCTGGTCTCTGCTGGAGGTGCAGAGTCCCACTGTTAGGGGCCCATGCTGGAGGTAATTAGTCCGTCCTTGGGGCTCTGTGAGCGGGCAGAGAGAGGTGATTTTCCCGGTCTCCGCCCTGGAGGTGTGAAATAAACAGAGTCCCCCTGTTAGGGACTGGTGCTGGAGGTCTCTAGTCCGTCCTTCGGTGCTCTGTGAGCGGGCAAAAAGAGGTGATTTCCCCCTGGTCTCTGCTGGAGGTGCAGAGTCCCACTGTTAGGGGCCCATGCTGGAGGTAATTAGTCCGTCCTTGGGGCTCTGTGAGGGGGCAGAGAGAGGTGATTTTCCCCTGGTCTCTGCTGGAGCTGTGAAAGAAACAGAGTCCCACTGTTATGGGGACATGCTGGAGGTAATTAGTCCGTCCTTGGGGCTCTGTGAGGGGGCAGAGAGAGGTGATTTTCCCCTGGTCTCTGCTGGAGCTGTGAAAGAAACAGAGTCCCACTGTTATGGGGACATGCTGGAGGTAATTAGTCCGTCCTTGGGGCTCTGTGAGGGGGCAGAGAGAGGTGATTTCCCCCTGGTCTCTGCTGGAGGTGCAGAGTCCCACTGTTAGGGGCCCATGCTGGAGGTAATTAGTCCGTCCTTGGGGCTCTGTGAGCGGGCAGAGAGAGGTGATTTTCCCGGTCTCCGCCCTGGAGGTGTGAAATAAACAGAGTCCCCCTGTTAGGGACTGGTGCTGGAGGTCTCTAGTCCGTCCTTCGGTGCTCTGTGAGCGGGCAAAAAGAGGTGATTTCCCCCTGGTCTCTGCTGGAGGTGCAGAGTCCCACTGTTAGGGGCCCATGCTGGAGGTAATTAGTCCGTCCTTGGGGCTCTGTGAGGGGGCAGAGAGAGGTGATTTCCCCCTGGTCTCTCCTGGAGGTGTGAAATAAACAGAGTGCTACATTTTGTAAATAGTGCAATATCTCCAGGGCGCATAACTGCACTTTACAAGCCAGAAATAATGTTTAAATGGTCGGGGAAAGTATTTTTAAATGTCTGGAAGAGAGTTTTAGACAGTCATTTTGCACGAAATCATTTAACATAGACGCTCTCCTGAAAATGCACAGAATATGTGCTTTTTCAGGAGACCGTCAATGTTAAATGATTTCGTGCAAAATGACTGGCTAAAACCTCGGAATAAGTGTTTGAAAAGCGGGGAAAAGTTGTTTAAAATAGTCTGATACCTCCAGGGCGCATCACCAAAAATGTACAAGCCAGGGAAGATGCCTGAATCCCGGATACTTTAGGTCTGTCACTTAGGGTGACCGCACCACTCCGACGCTCCCGAGAGTGGACGTCCATTGTTTGTAAGGCACCTAAGAGGGAGTAGACTAAACACTGAATCATCTGCGTCCAACGCTCATGGCCTCAAGGATTTCACATCCGAGAGCCCACAAACACCGATAAAGAAGTGCTTCAGTGTTCTCACAACAATTACCCTACGTGCCAGTCAAGTTGACCGGTCTCACACTGGGGACAACAACACATATGGCACCAAGGCCTTTCCTTAAAGGAGATAACACATGTCAGAGTAAAAGGTTAGACATCTAGAAGAATTATTCCTTAACAGTTCCTCTCTTTTTATCATTTTTGATAACCTTAAAACATTAGTCTAATAATTCTGGTCAATACTTAAATCAACAGGCGTCTTCAGATTTGAGTGTGGTCTCACCTTACATTCAATTACATCACAAAGTAGAGTAAGATTGAAACATTCAATCACAATGATTGATACAGGCAATCATAATAGGAAAAATTATCTCTCATCAGTGTTTGGAGCATCTTTTGTCAAAAAATACAATAATGAACACACATAAAAACACAGATACATAATAGCAAACTATAAAATCAAAACCAGAAACAGCTTAAAGATTTGCTTTAAGACAATCACTAGTCAAAAGCATTTAAAACTTAGGATCATAAGAGATCCAGCTAAGGCATAACATCACAGTGGTGATTTGATCAATCTGTAATCGGCAAAGTTGCAGTGTCCTCAATTTTAGGATTACTTTACGTTTACTTCATTACGCTTTAGTCAAGAGTAAGGCACTTAGTCTTAGTAAAATCAATACATTCATTTTAGTCAAGTACATTGTTCAAAATCTGAAAAGGAAAAGTTAGGCAAATATTCAAAGACTTTTGTAAAAACCTGGAAAGGAAAGATTAAACATTCTTAAAACTTTAATTCATACATTTGTAAATGCTACAACTGATCTGTACCAAATTAAGTCTATCACTTATTCTTATTAGCCATACTTACCTGATCATCTAGTTATGGTACTTGGAAAGGGTTCTTCTGTGTTTATCTAATGTTGAATATAGAATATCAATTTCTTTAAATTATAATTCTCTAATTTGAGGATCAAATATGCTACATAATTGTTATATCAATTATTATAAATATTTGTTTTGGGCCAAAACTGAAATTAATCCAGTACTTGAAACATCATTGTAGGTATGTCTGTGCATGGGTAATACATTACAGAGTAGTGTTGTTAAGCCTGATTGCTGGATGATTAAGGATATTAACATTATCTGTTATAATATTAGAAATACCTTATTATTCAATACCTTATAATCTGAGAATATTTATTTATTAATTTTGTTTAGTGTGAAAATGTAATCAGATCTGACTAAATATATTTATCACCACTATTTAACACATGTCTGGTCATTGGAAATATAAAAAACAATCATTACTTGTACATCTTTAAACATCTGGTCATTCAATTCAAAGTTCATCTTTGTACAAGAGCTGGAAGAACATGTCCGTCAGTCTTCCTGACTCCTCCTCCCTTTATGACACCGAGTGTCTGGTGTGTAAAGGCATCCTGATACTGTAGATTAGCACTAAGGTGCTGATTGGCTCAAACTCTTCTTCATCAGAGCGCCATATTTCAACCCCCCAATTGCTCTGCTTTTGTGTGGCTCATTCAGTGAGCACTGTAGTTGATCCCCCAGTGAGACGGAGGCTCATCTGCCGGTATTCCTTCTGCTATCTGCTTGAGTACAACTGCGTATTCCTGATGCATCCAGGTGTCCCCCCCGTGATGGGAGAGGTTAGGAAGACATCAAACTCCTCCAAGAAACATGGAACATTGTATTATAGAAGCCTCTGAAGCCCTCGCTCGTCCTGCAGGGTTGTCTGCTAGAGCCCACCGAGCAGAAAGATGAAGAGAAGAACCCCCTCTTATCAGAAAGGTGAAGAGAAGCATCCCATCTCGAACGACCTCGTGCTTCCTTGCACGTGGCTGGGGGTGCTCTCTGCACCCGGAGAGTGTGACCCTCTCTCTCTGACCCTTGGCCTTGAGAGCTGTCCTAGTTATTGGGTTACCACCTGATAGGGATGTTTTCTGAGTGAAGACAACTCAAAGTAATGGATTAGCACATTATCATTTAATTACAAAAATAGGATAGGCCCCTCAGAATTATTTGGGAGCCTTCCTGACACATGCACATTATCATTTTGAAGGTTTGTGTTAGTCATTTAACATGCAAGAATCATATACTCATCAGTCCATAGCAGAGACATGTTATTGTAAGTTAAAGGTGAGCTTGTCCCTGTGGATATAACCCCTTCTCAATGATTCTAAATGTCTATTAATTCACCATTTACCTTTTGATAAAATATTAGTTTATCCGAAATATTTTGTCTCTTCCATAAAACATAGGTTTGAGAAATAAATTACCCAATATAAAATCAATTACTCAATATAATTGACTCTTCCCTCCTTTTCTTACATATGGTACATATGAAATAATAACTTAGGAGTCTATTTAAGCATTTGTAAACAATGGAGGAAACTTCTGTGTAGTAATGCATGGTATAGTTTATAATCTATTAATCGAGAAGACTCAGTATCACCTGTGTGCGGCTTACAAAAAACATTGTGATAAACATATATTATGCAGGAAATTGATACATTTGTTGAAAAACAAAGCATATCTGATTTGGGAGGAAAAGTTTCATCCCTTTAACATCTGAGTTATTACTGAAGGCATAGCATGAATGATATTGGGTGTCTGAGGGTGTCATTACTGAGAAATGTCAAACAAAATCAAAACCTTACATTTGAAAACAGGTTTGCATTCCTCCACTTAAGGTGACGTTATCATTGGAAACAATAAAAGCTAATTGTTTTGATGTAGAATCTATACATTGAATCGTTAGAGCAGAACATAATGGTTGTATTGTAGCCTGAGTTTTGTGCAGCCTTTAGTTTTACCAGGTGGAAACATTGTCTATATAATGTGAATACATGTAGAACTAGACATTAAGAGACCCCTGACATTAGGCCTATTTGAAACAATAGTAGGGGCTTTTACCAGCTCGCCAACTTACAGGCGTCCTCTGCATAGCAGTATGAATAGCCTTAAAAACAACCCACTCTGCGGTAACGAGAGTCATGTATCTGAACCAAATGCCCTAAGTGAAGCCGTTAGTCTCATCTGACTGACCCAAGGGTTGGTGCTGGTGTGACAGGGAGGCTTCCAAGTGTTTATAGCAGATGTCATGCTTTCAGTTCATGGCTCAGTGGGGGGGAGCAGACCCATGTGAGACAGTATCAACGGCTGTAATGTTCAGTTTGAGGAGTGTCATTCTCTCTGGGAGCAGGAAATGGTGTCCATTCAGACCAGACCATTAATGTCATGTAGAGCAGCCATAGCATCTCTGTGACTGCACTCAGCCGGACTGCAGCAGGGCAGAACTGGGTGACTTTTAGTGAAGCCGTCCAAGGCCATAGACAAAATGGAACCACGTACTAACAAAAGGGACACAAGGTCATCAATGTCTCTCTTTACCTTTGGCCTAATTGTAAAACAAATTAGTGGAAGAAATGTGGAACACTAATCCATCATCATGTGACATTTAGAGTTAATTTAAATAATTACTTATGGGTTGAAGTCAAATTAACATTAACATTAGAACTAAAGTCAGTCAAAATTGGACTTGCACGGATCAGAATCTAATCAATACACCATTTTCCCAGCTCTGTAATGAAAAAAATATCAAGATTAGGTACATTACAGGAGTGTTAAAACATCCAAACATGCACACTTATCTTATTCTAGTAGAGATTAGAGGACAGGTCTAATGTTGTGAACAAAATGATCAAGTCAAGTTATTTTATTTATTTTATCTTATGTACCACATTTAATTTAATAAGTAATCTTAAATTACTAATAACTTTAAAGAAGGCAACAATTTACAATGTGGATAAGGTGACTACTTATCCAAAGTGTGTGGGTGTGTGTGGGTGTGTGAACAGCTTGTCTGCCCAAGGTTAAAACATTTGGGACAGCAGTGAGAATGTTATGAGAAACAATTTGTTGCTTATACTGAACTCGAAAGAAGCTGAGATTAGAACATTTGAAATAAATCAAAACACTTGTACATTAATTAAATACATTTGACATTTAGCTTGAGCTGGGTTCAATACTTTCTTTATGGTATTTAAATTGGGCTCAAGTAGAACCTTTACATGGATTTGGCTTGCAACACAAAGTGATACCGATCTCTGTCTGTTATGATTTGAAAGTCTCATGATTTAAAGTGTAGGGCTGTGAAGGAGAGGCCCTTGGAAAACAACCTCTACTTCTTTTAACTGTAATTACTTATTGTAAAGAGATTGCAACATTATACTTTTTAAAGAATTGCTCAATTCATTTAACACATTTATTATGCACACTGTAATGAAAACGTCAACAAATATATTGATCCTGGCTTAACCAGCGACCTTTACTCTTTTGTTCATAAGCTCGGTTTCAGAAAACTTGTCAGTAGTTTAACAACTATTAGAATTTTAGTAATGTCTATGGAGACCAATTGGTTGATACGAGAAATCATTTGAAGCAGTTTAATAAAGAATGTTAAACTATATTTAAAACTGTAATTAAACTTCAACTTATATTAATTATCTGAATCCAGTGGCCAGTTGGAACAGATAATCAACAAAGTTTCCATTTTGCAGCAACAGCGCAAAAGGTTTCAACAATAATTTGTATTATGTCTGAGTCTAGTTCTGTCTTATCAGCTTTGTTTCGGAATGTGTTCAATACATTACGTTTTTTTCATTATTACCATACAATACATAGATTTAAGAATAAATGAAACAAATAATACAATATTGACCTAAAACAGCAGACAGATTTTGCCACCCTGACCTCCTCAGGCAGGTTTTTTACGACCAGCAGTGATGCCTCTTAGGGTCTTAGGGTGCAGGACGGGGCATAGGGTTTATAAAAGGTCACAAACATATCTTAACATACCAGCAATACAATTTAAGAATGTATTCTTAAAGTAATATAATCTTCTCTTCTTCTTACACCTACAGCGCACACCCTGAACAGTGTGCTCCTTGTTTACATTTCCTCTGCACACTCAAATGCAGCGCACACCCTGAACAGTGTGCTTCTTGTTTACATTTCCTCTGCACACTCAGATGCAGGACATAAAACACTCTTTTGCTATTTATTTTCATTTTGCAGCACATCTATACTACCAGAATTTTGCAAAACACTATATATTATTTATCTTTCTCAAGTCATTTACTTTTGGTGAGTTAACTACAGATGGAGCCTCTTATTTTGGACCCCAGCATACAGCTTCCTGCCGACTGCCAGCCAGTTGCCAGCCAGTTGCCTGCCAAAGACCAGTATTCAGGAATGTTAGGCCCTCCCACTATTCTCCAATTTCAGGGTTTAACCAGGAGATGGCGCTATATATTAAATAACTAAGACTTAGTTTTTCACAATAGAAAATGCAGATATTATATAAAAAACTAAAGTTAAAATCTTGTTTTTAATGCCCCAAGAGCAATAACATCTTGTCACAAGCTTTTTGGAAGAAAAAGACTGACTCAAGAGACCTGTAGTTGACTAATTACAGGCCTCAATAAAGTTCTGCCATTGGTTGTGAAAAACAACGGTGGACATAGTGGAAAGTGAAATTGACATTGTCGAATTTAATAAAAATACAAAATAATGTATCTGTGTACGTGTTTTACTATGTGATCTGCACTTATCAAACATCTAATTAAGGCGAGACACCCCAGGTGAATAGGGTATTTTTAACTTAAAGATATCAGCTAAATATTTCTCCAGTTAATTACTTACAATAAGGCAATTGTTTTTTGTATTACAAGTTTTCTGAAATAGCATGTTTAAATATCCAAATGAACCATTATCTCATGAAATATGCGCATATTTTAATACATTTCAGGAACCGAAATCTGAACTTTGGATAAAGCCAGGATCAAAATTATTGTTTCATTTTGTAGTCATATTAGTATCTAAGGCTTTTACAGAAGGGATTTTGGATATCTCTTTGTATCACTCCATAAATCAGAAAATACTGTCAACAGCCCTAAAATATCAATTTTCACCATGTTTTTAGGTATAAAATGTTATATAATTCAGGCTATGAATTATATATGACCAAACCCTTCTGTAAAAGCCTTCATAATATTGATAGGAATATAACTGGAAGGTTTGGTGTATGTAACTGCTGAGTGATTCTACAATTTAGGGTACATTCCATGTCCATTGATGTCCATTGATGATAATTATAATTATTCTAACTATTTTCTTCAAAAATATCATATTTTGCCTATTATTGGAAAGCATGTTATAATATCACACAAACATTATGTGCATCCTATGCTTTATTTAGCTTGAAATGTGTCATGATGTTCTTAAATTGTCAGTTTTTGCTATGTCCGTTTTTCAGTTGAGGGTGTCTTGGATTCAAAATAATGAATAAAAACCATTAAAGTAAATTTAAAAAATGATTCATTTATTTCAAAAGTCTAAATACTAAAGAATAATAACATATTTTTAATTGATTTCCCCCTTTAAATAATTTAAATATCTTAATATATGAATGTCCGCAAAAGTTCTGTCAACTATGTTACTAACAGAACTTCCCCCTTTAACTCAAAAATTGTTTGTCCCAATACCATGTCACCAGCATCACATGATGCCATGTTCCTCTTTGGCAGACATTTTGAACACACTGTGGTGATTGTCCTCTACATTTTTACAATATTTTATGTATAATAGCACATGGTCAATTAATATACTCATTGACAATCAACAATGTTACGTACATTGTTATGGTTTACAATTGTTTAATGATTTTAATTCAATTATATGTGCAAATGTGATGTTAACCTGTTCAAGAAAATGACATGTGGTCATCCAGGCAAGGCCTACCATTGAAATGATGGGTCAAAATAGGGAAATTGTCAACTAGGTTACCTGTCAACTGAGTTACCCAGTACTGTAATAACTGTAGTAACTTAGTTGACAGGTAACCTAGTTGACAATTTGTACGACATGTAGACGTCATTACACATCATTATCAATGGAATGTTGCACTTCTGCCTTGAAATTAACATAGTGCTGATGGTTAATAATGTGTCCAGTCAACTATGTTATTTGCGTCAAATGTTTGACTTTCATTGTCAACTATGTTGCACCTCATTTTTTCAAATTTAAAATATCTAAAATAGTGCTTCTGATATCCTTTATAGTATAATGTATATCTACACAGGTTGGAGTTTTACATGACATCTCTTAAAACTATCAAAATGACCTGTATGGTAGTTTTATAATACAAAATATCCCTAAACTTAATGACAGTGCTGAACATATCACATGAAAAAACAAAACTTTAATACAATTATTTTTTAAACTTTAAAAAATCTTTGGATATATGGTAGAATAGACTCAAGAGCCTTTCAAATTTGATTTTACTTGAAGTGCAGGACTTAATCAAATGATTGTAATGACATCAAGTTTGTCCGTAACATAGTTGACAAACTGAGTAGTGAAAACATCCTTTCCCTTAAAATAAAAAAATATATAAAAATGTTTAAGCTTTGCAACTAGTGGATATGTTACACTGAGGAATATACTAACTTGAACCACTGATTGTTCTATCTATACATTTTATTTGGCATTAGTAAATAATTATGCACATTTACAGATATTTTACATGATATGAGTGATAACACGTGTTATAAGGGCTATTTCGCACAATAGGTGTGCCTTGAGATTTTTACTTGTCCTTTGGTGTGCCTTGGGCACAAAAAGTTTGGGAACCACTGCTGTAGAGAAATGTAAACGTTCACCATCCCCCACCCGCCTACTGTATGTTGCTTTTTGACATGTAAATGGGTAACTACCCCCCTCTCAGTGAATACCTGTTGTACCTGTCCGGGGCTAAGCCCATAGGACGATGCTCTGATGTCATCACCCTCGCACATTGGTCATATGTTTACAAAAAACGATGTTAACACTTTCTCGTTCTTAATATATGCTATATTTAGGGTCGATATGTGTTGAATTTACTTTAAAATAGCAGATCACTGTGATTCACTTCTCCGCGGCTCCTCCGTGCAGAGAGGCCCCCCCCCGTTGACAATTCACAAGCGTCTAACTCTCTCCCCCCTGTGAAGAGATATCACAGGGGGGGGGTTGGGACACACACATTCCGATGGCCAATTCGTTTTAAACAAAGAGTGGGGTGGGGGCTGGTGAACGGTATGGTCAATGTTTGTAAACACTGTGACATTTTGACTTTATTTGATCATTTCAGTTAAAAACTAACGTTCATATTTCATATTACTGTTTTGCCTGGCTGGACCTGTAATTTACAGGAAAGGAGTGCACGCTACTAAAGAGACACGCTACCATGGAAACCAAACAATGGTGTTGCTGTATTGAAGTCCGAGTGGAAACAGTCATATTTGGAGCGTTATGTTAGAATGAAACAGCGAGGTCGTGACTCACAAAAAAAAGGTGTTACTTCACTAACTGTAAGCTTGTCACTCAGAGTAACCTACAGTTAACTTAACTGTTGGAAAAGAAAGATCAGAGTTAGGAGTGTGAACACACAGCTGAGAGCTGCCGTTTCATTCTGACTGTTTAAAAAACGGTAACAACGGACTATTTTTCTTAGCGGATGCATGTAAATTTAAATCAATACATAGAACTATGTTTTAAATCAATAAAAATATTTTCTAAATCCATAAAAGCATTTTAATTAATATTGGGAGTCATGTCGTTACTTTGTTGAGAATGTGGCCATGTAATAAGCGGGATAATTTGCAGCGACTTGGTCATTATGGGGAAAAATAACACCCAGGGATCAAGATCCCTCCGCGACGCGGAGGGATCAGTACTTTTTAGTGAATTACTGAGTTTAGGCACGTTAATAACATTTTAATGAAGTTGAATACAGTATATTCATATTTGTCAGTGATTTCATGTCAATTCGGCGAACATAAACGATTAAATTAGGATTAAAAATCGAGAGCCGGCTGCTGTTCGTTACGGTAACCCAACTAGGACACTTGACACAGTGGCTTTTGGCAAAGCACACAAAGAAAACAAAAAAAACCGAGAGAGATGAGTTATTGTTATTACAACGTGACTTCACTATTATTTAACAACTATTTTTATTGGGTTCTTTTATTTGGGGTTAAGTACATTGTCAGAATAAGTGAGAAATGGATTTAACTTCTGTTAGACAGCTATCATACTGAATAAATATTTATGCAAAAATGTATGGCATTAATAATGTATATCTAATTACATTTAAAAATGTATGGCATTAATAATGTATATCTAATTACATTAACTGTGAATGTCTTTAATTTTATTTAAAATGAAATAAAATTACATAAAACATTTTCCATAAAAAAGTTGATTCAAGAACAAATCAGTACTTTTCTTATATGACTATTATTGCTAAATTTGAAAGGTCTTTACCAGCTTTGGAATTATATATATATATATATATATATATATATATATATATATATATATATATAGCACCTTCTGCCATCCCATCTCTACTGACATATGGATCTTAACAAAGATCCGCTATACATTAGTACCAGATATACTGTACACGGACATTTTAGTGAACCAGACCAGCTGTTTCCGCCGGGTCTTCGCTTCCCGGGCATCACGTTGTTTACAAGTGTGTTCAGATGCTAAATGACAAGTGCAAGTGACAATTGTTGTCGTCTTCTCTGTGAACGTTTTTTTCTCCGTTATTTTGCCATTTTCAGATTTAAATTTCGAGCGGAAAGCTAACCAGGAAGTAATAATTACTTAAGCGGAGAACGGAGAAAGTAAACGTTACAGCAGGCATAACAACAGCCGGTGTTTATTTTATTATAATATTCAAGAACAAATCAGTACTTTTCTTATATGACTATTATTGCTAAATTTGAAAGGTCTTTACCAGCTTTGGAATTATATATATATATATATATAGCACCTTCTGCCATCCCATCTCTATATATAATATCTATCCGTGACATATGGATCTTAACAAAGATCCGCTATACATTAGTACCAGATATACTGTACACGGACATTTTAGTGAACCAGACCAGCTGTTTCCGCCGGGTCTTCGCTTCCCGGGCATCACGTTGTTTACAAGTGTGTTCAGATGCTAAATAAAAGTTTAGCTTGTACTTTTGATACCCCGCCTCTCGGCACCACAACATCCAGTTTACATGAGCGATGTCGAACATTGAAAAGTCCTTATAAAATCTCTGTTATTAGATCAGTACTTTTCTTATATGACTATTATTGACTTGAACACTGAGAATGTATTTATTAACTTCAGACATTTGAAATATTTGAAATCAGATGAAAACAAACTAACGGACCCTGCCGTGTTATCTATGATTACTATGCCTTACTGTACATTCATAATTTCAGCCGGAGGTAGGTGGTAGGCGTTGCGGAGGAGCAGATTGCGAGTGAGGTGCCTGTTCTAAACGAACTATTCCAGCTGTTATAAAGCATTAAATAAAAAGTAAGCAAGGAATACAGAATGTTTCGTTACGTAACTTTGTTGAGAATGTGGCCATGTACATGTAATACATGGGATCATTTGCAGCGACTTGGTCATTGTGGGGAAAAATAACACCCATCCTGATCGTTTCAATGAAGTTGAATACAGAATATTCATATTTGTCAGTGATTTCATGTCAATTCGGCGAACATAAACATCAATGATGATGATTAAATTAGGATTAAAAATCGGGAGAGCCGGCTCGTTCGTTTTTTCCGACTAAACAACATCTATTATTTAGAAGTTGATTTCACATGACTCCAGTGTGGAACCCCACTGCACCCCCTGGTGGATCAATGATCCATTGCAGCTGGCTTCACAATAATTAAATGTATTTATCATGGGGGCGGTATCAAGTCTGACTGGGGGCCGGCCGGCCATCACGGAACGTGCATGAACCGATCACGACCCTCGCACTTTAAACTGTCCAAAATAAGACGCTTCATCTGTAAAGCTTAGTTTATTTTACCCTGGCTATGGACTGATTAATTATTAGTTGTTACAAAACATGCACAAGACGGCGGTTAGACAAACCAATATAGACCCCTGATACAAACAATCAGACAAACAAACATGATGAACTCATAATAAACACCAGCGTGACAGCAAAAGTTCATCCAGCTCAATTTAGTCCGGATTAAAGAGGTTTCAGAGGGGGTAGGGACTATTTGATATCTCCCAGTGGGAATCCAGTGGGGCACCTTGACTCGTGCCGCCACCCTTGTATACAAGTCCTTAGATCGGTGCCTGAAGACCGTCCAAGAGCAATAACTAGCTTATCCTCTTGCGACTCCACTATCCCTGCTCTAGTGGTGCTATGCCCCCCCGATCAGGAGCACATAGACTTTTTTCCTCTACCCTTTCTATCCGAAACCACAGTTAACTGTAGTCCTACTCGACCAGCCTACACACCTCCCATCATGTTCATCCCAACGATGAAACACAGTTTTGCTCTACACTTGCATACCACTGCCCACCCATGATCAATTAGCCTATAATTTTATGTATGCACCCCGGACCGACATCAGCTCCTCAGCAATGTAGGGTGCCTGTCGCATCAGGTAATGCACGCACCTCGCACCTGCCAGCACATCTCTGAATGTAAATGGCCACAAGCCACGAGAGTGCTTTTTAAACAGTCTCGTTTTTAATAGAGACGGCGGTGGTGTGAGTTAAAGCTATAGACAAAAGCTGTGATTTTCTCCCTCTGAGTTCATTTCACCAGCTCATGCAGATACGGGGAGGCATTTGACACACATTCCCCGGAGCCGCAGCAGCTGGAGCCGTGTTTTTTTTAGAGGCGCTGGGGGTAATATCTATGGCTGCTTTAGTTAACTGCTAGTGTTGGCCGCTGAAACCCCCGGAATCTCGGCGATTTGTTCATTACAAATCTCTATTTTGATTTCACACAGAAGTTCCACTTTACTGCTGCCCTCATTAAGTTTTTTTTTAAACATCTCCGTGTATGCCTGCACGGCACATACGTCCGAGCATCACACACAGAGGGAACCAGCCAAGACAGAGTCCCTGGATGATCCCCTGGGGTTAATAGGCCCAAATGTTCATTAACCAAAACGAAACGCAGCCGCTTAGCTTCACAGATAATTTTAGGATACCGTCAATCACAGATTCTAGTAAGGCAATGTCCAAATGTAGATTTGAAATCACACTTACCAGTCTCTGAAGATATGTTGGTATCCTGCCGACAACGCCAATTTGTGGAGGAAACTTCTGTGTAGTAATGCATGGAGTCACCGACTCAGGAAGGAGACACGGTGGGAGTTGGAGCTTTGATGTCAAACACTGATGGGTTTATTCAGAGTATTCGGCCGGAGGATTCACATCACAAATCAAAGAGTCAGAGGTTCTGACCACACGGTAGAGTTGCCACATCAATTCTGAAGAGCCTCTCTCTATGCTAGACCTTTTAACAGGTTCACAGAGAGAAATCAACATCTCTGAAGGAGTAGACTAAACACTGAATCATCTGCGTCCAACGCTCATGGCCTCAAGGATTTCACATCCGAGAGCCCACAAACACCGATAAAGAAGTGCTTCAGTGTTCTCACAACAATTACCCTACGTGCCAGTCAAGTTGACCGGTCTCACACTGGGGACAACAACACATATGGCACCAAGGCCTTTCCTTAAAGGAGATAACACATGTCAGAGTAAAAGGTTAGATGCTACACAAAAGTAAATAACACTTTCTAGTTAAAAAGCAGTAATTAATAACTCAGGTGGCATGCTTACTTGTTTTACGATGGTTTGAGGAGGATCCAACGCAAACACGTGTCCAACTGCTGAAGAACCTAGTGATGGCAGTTTGACACTGAAGCTTTGAACGGAGCTTCAACCCTGGACTTCTTATTCCATAGAAGCAGTGATTCGAAGCTTGCTTCAAATCACGTGACATATGACGTCCGAACCAGCAACTGCTTCAAATCACGTGACATGTGACGTCCGAACCAGCAACTGCTTCAAATCACGTGACATATGACGTCCGAAGCAGCAACTGCTTCAAATCACGTGACATATGACGTCCGAACCAGCAACTGCTTCAAATCACGTGACATATGACGTCCGAACCAGCAACTGCTTAAAATCACGTGACATATGACGTCCGAACCAGCAACTGCTTCAAATCACGTGACATATGACGTCCAAGCAGCAACTGCTTCATTTCCTGAATGAATCACTTGACTGGTTTGCGGTCCAATCACGTGATTCAATGCACTGCCTCGTCTCTATTCTGACAGGTGACAGGTTGAAACAGTTTCGAATTTGAGCGCTTCAACACTTATAACAGCTCTAAACAATGCGCAATGTGTGGGTAGTTTGCGTTGTTGCTGTTGAGTTGTTGTTGGTATTGCATTTTAATTGGATCATTATAGAGCAAGCCAGGAAGAAAGATAGGTCGTTCTGGCTCGGGAAACACTTCGAAATGTGGAGAAGTTGTGAACAAAAAGACAATTAACACCAATATAAAAAACATGTGTATAGCTTGACGTATAGATAGCCCAGTGGTTAGAGCCGGCGGCCCAAAGTGGCGATGACCTCCGCGCAGCTGGTTCGAAGCCCGGAACGGATGAACGTTTAATCATTCCTTTTCAACTTTAATACTTTATTAACTGATAAAAGGCCCTCTCCGCCCAAAAAAAATTCCAGCACTCTCTAGTCTCTTCTCAATAACCCAATACACACAATTATCAATCTTTAATTGCAAATAGAACATGATATTCAGTCTTAGTGTGTGTGTGCATCGAATATTTTTCAAGGCAAAGATACGTTAAACCCACTGCAGCCTTGCACTTCGCCAGGAGAGGTCGCTGTAACTGAAGCTTCGAGAAATGAACCTATTTCCGACACAATTGTCCAAGTGGTTCGATGCTTCATTCAAAGCTTCATTTTGCCATCACTAGAAGAACCGCTGCAAAGAGGAACAGGAAGTCTCACACCGCGGTATTTTCGTTTGAGGGCGTGGCATGACCGTGGCGTTGACAAAAGAATTTTTATTACGTTTTCCAAAACTTATTTTTAAAGAAAGTTCAGAAAATGTGATATTCATTTACAACTTAATGAGTTCTTAAAACATGTTCTCATTGTTGCTTACGTGTTACTTATTTAAACGCACATTGAAAAAAAAGTAAATTACATTAAAAAATTGAGTTTTGTTGACTTCACCATCGGAACTGTTTTTACAGTGTACTCATAAGCACTACCATAATAACATATTAACACAGAGTCCCACGATTTAATAATAAGACTTATTAAACGGCTTGGTTGAATACTTTATTCTGATTGGTCAGTTTGGACATTCCAGAGGTTGTTAATTCTCGCTAACAGACTGTTGCTAAGGAAAATACACTGTTGCTAAGGAGAACAGAGAGTTGGAGAACAGACAGTTGCTAAGGAGAACAGACTGTTGCTAAGGAGAACAGACCGTTGCTAAGGAGAACAGACTGTTGCTAAGGAGAACAGACTGTTGCTAAGTAGAACAGACTGTTGCTAAGTAGAAAAGAGACCTTGTCCGATCGACTTCACATGTTTTCAGCATTATCTAAAGGGTTTAAGGATCAAAACGTTGCAGGAAACCTGCAGATAGAGAAACATAAATCAGTTATATATTATCTAAATATATATTCCTTAGATAGTTTAATCAGGTGATTTTAAAGCACCGTTCTTGGGGTTGTAGATGAACTGTGGTTCTCCGGAGAACCCGAGGCAGCTCGCCTGCTTCGTGAACTCTTCCAGGTCCGAGTCCTTCAGGGTCGCCTCTCTGCCTGCAGACAGAACCAGGAGATAATGAACCCAGAACCTCAGATACATCATTTACACAATCCAGAAGTAGAGGAGCTAAAATGAGCACAGACTCAACGGCAACTTCAATGCTTTACTTTTTAAGGTTTTCCACTTTTACTTGTAGAGTCTTGGTGTTAAAACTCAGGTAAAGAATATAAATACTTCTTCCTCCGTTGTGTTTTATGTTGACAGAATCTGGAGATAATGAAACCTCAGTTAAATCCTTTCCAATACAAAGGGATGTAAAGCAGTTAAAGTAAGCACAGACTAAGCTACCTACCCATCAGGTAGAGAGCTCGGAGGCTGATCTCCTCTCTGTTCTCACTGGGGATATTAAGCTTTTCAAGCGCCAGGTCAAAGTGTTTGACGGTGCTGTTGACGCTGGTGACCGTCAGACCGTTGCCGCCCGGCAGGATGAGCATCGTCGTGCTCATGTTGATGACTGAGGACAGAAACAATTTTATAAGATAAGATAACATAAGATAAGAAGTACTTTATTGATCCCAATTTGGGAAATGTTTGCGTTTCAGCAGCATAAAAAGACAATGCATTGTCAGAGTCTCAGAGTTAGTTTGTCTCATAACTGTAAGTGTTTGTCAGTATATCTGAAATGACAAGGTTAGCTACGTTAGCTAGCTAGCTTACAGCAGATCTTCAGTAACACATTTCACATTGTTAAAATAAGACCATAACATTGTTTAGGTAAGTTTCCAACAACAGAGACAGTTAAAATCAAGTAGTGAGTATTTTTAGGGCCGATCCAGAACTGGTTGAGTCTTTTATAGTTGAGCAAATACTTCAGAGTAGTAATCTTTTTTACTGGGGTGTAATTTCCTTTTCATTAGCGTTTTGTATTTGCAGCGTTTGGTTTCTGCAGCTTTTAGTAAACGCTGCGCATGTTTCCTCAAGTTGCTGAATGTTTTCTAAATGCTGCATGTGTTTTCAAGTTGCTGAAGATGTTTCTTCATGTGGAACATTTGGGTTTTTATAGCTGCATCCTTTCTGAAGCTGCAGCACGTTTCTCTTTATATATACAGTCTATGGTTTCGCCTGATGTTCCTTACATGACACTGATGCTGTGTTCCCGTCAAAAGTGACGTTGACAGTTTCTCTCGAGAGAAGACAGGAAGACTGGGACAAAAATTAGGAGGAAGAGTTATGTTAACAATAATTATATTATGAGGTATAAAATGAGGTCACAAATATTTGTTGTGCTTTTTGCAAAGGAGCTGATAGTTTAATGAACTATATTAATTAAATGAAAAAGATTATATAATAATCACTTTTTTAAATACATAGGCTGTCTTCAGGCTTACTTTTTACGCCTCAAACTGCATAAAAATAGGTTTAACAATGAAGCAACACCCCTGGTATTATCTGCATAGTGGTGGATTGGCTGTCACGGTTAGGATATGTGCATTTTTTTATAAAGTTGTTTTTCTGCAGCTGCACAGTGTTATCCACTCACAGTTTGTTAAACTGAGACATGAAGACCCCGGAAGGTGAGTCAGTGACATTCATCCAGGCGCTCTCCAGGGTCTTCAGGATGGCTTTAAACACATCGTTATCATTGTAACCGGCGAGGATATATGACTGTCCGTACATCTGAAGAAACATCAAACATCACATCTTTAGAGTACGAGGTAAGGCTTTAAACTGAACCCAGTCATCTTCATCAGAGTATCGTTTACTTTATATCTCTCCAATTTATTAACTATTTTATGCAGTTTAAAACCCTGTCTTTGTTCCAGACTCTTCTTCATACTTTATTACTCAAAACATCTGTTGACAGTATTTTAGATTAACACAAGAAATATTTTACCTTAGTTTTTTGTACCTGTAGCGTTGTCCTTATTAGCATTGAAGCTAACAGTGAATAAAAGAACCAGAGGGCGGTCTTACCATGGAGGGGTCAGCCAGAGAGAGTGGCGTCACCAAGGGCTTGCATTCTTCAGGAGTCAGAGCCCAGCTGCTCAGAAACAGCCCGGATACCAGCAGGAGACCTCGGAGACACATGATGCTAATGATGCTAACAATGCTAACGATGCTAATGACGTTACCTAGCTGAGGGAAAGACGACTGAGCCTCATCGGGCCTCAGCCTTTATTGAAGCTTCTGGGTTTTACTTTATCTACATTTTTAGCCAAGTTTAAACTTTTGGACGGTTATGAAAGCGTTTATTTGACCATCATGCAGGTCCAAAGGGGGTTTCAGTGGGCATACAGTTTTATATCAATGTTTGTCCATTAATGATTCACTGATAGCTAAACACAGCCTGAACTTGGACATACTGATATCCAAACCTTCATCATTTCATGGAGTTATGGCTAAAAGATGGGGTTTACCAGTCGATCAGTGGTCCAATTCCACCCCCTCCAGTTCACATGGGGAAGTGTTCTTGGACAAGATACTGCACCTTAAATAGCTCCTGTCGACATGTCTGTGGTATAAATGTATGATGCTCACCATACTACTTCTCTGATGGCTCCCACAGGATTGTTGACATCCACCTGGATCCATCTTCTTCTTATTTACAGACACATGCATTCTCCAGCATCTGGACTAGCTACGTTGTAAATGTGTTATCTTTTTAATGTACACACAACATCTATTGTCTGGCTGTCCTGAGGCCTGTACTACGAAGCTGGTTCAACTTAACCTGGATATGTTGGAGTTAGCCGGTTGGCCTAAGCCAAAACATACGCGCTGGCGCTAAGCTGTACTACGACGCCGGTTATCAAGTGGATCTACATGGTCTACATGAATATGTGTCCCCGGTGTTCCAGGGAACTCACCAAGTGTCAGAAAACACAACCCTCTCTATTTTCCTCCATACCCAAATCTCTAAAAAAGGGGCTGCAACGGATCTGATCAAAACTGATCCAGATTTGAACACTGTCCTGACGTCAGGACGGTGGCGCTACGGCTATTGGGCCAACTCCACCAATCAGGAGGAGACAGCCATGGCCATTGCCGTTCGAAAGCGCTGGAGACGCTGTAGTACATATGCCAGGCCTGTAGATGGTGCTGTTCTCACAGAATCAGCCCTTGCTAAAACAGATCTAAAAAATGTCAAATTGAGCGAAATGAGGCATGGCTAAAATGCATGATCTGTTTGGTATTTTGAAAAAAAAAAGTATAAATATGCCTTATATAGGTATGGTCCTACACTATATTATTCAAATATAGCATGATAGGTCCACTTTAAATCACATTATAATGTAATATAAAAACATTCTAATGGATTACAACTATGATATTTTCAATACACTATGATCCTTCCACAAAAAGAAAGTAAGTGACCTGCGATTATAAAGTATTATGTAAAGTTATTATGATTGCTTAAAGCAATAACTACAGTTTTGAGTAGGATATTTGAGAAGTGTGTTTTTAATGCATTATATAGACCTGGACATATAAAGTGTTACTCACATTTTAGTACACACATTGCCATTTATGACATTGTATGAATTAATATATTAATAAGTCGACCATCTAAAGTGAAACTGCCATAATGAAATTGGAAGAAAAGATGCACATCCGTCCTTAGTGTTCTTCAGCGTTTCATGTTGTGTTTTCCCCTGTGTCTCTCCGGGGGGTTTCTGTCTTAACGTTAAGGAAGTTTAGTGTGGACCGCAACCACCCATACTCTTACTTACTCTACAACATGGTTGTTGTCGTCTGTTTGACACTGTTTCACATTTAGAAGACAGGACAGAGTGTCTGTTGTCAGATTAGAAACAGAAAACTGAAGCAGAATACAAATCATATCAAATAGTCTCTGAGGATGTTCAGATGTGAGTGTGTGCGTCTCACACACCAATCATCATGCTTTAGTTATTCAGCGGGAGACAGAAACAGTACCTCTGATGGCGCAGCAGCAGCAGCACAGCCAGGAGGATCATGGGTATTCCAAGTGAAATTGAGACGATCACTAGATTGTTGAGTTTGGACTGTTCCACAGCTACAAGCACACAAGCACACATACACACATACACACATACACACATACACACATACAGATGACACCAATTAAACTTGTGTGTAGATGGATGGGGATGATTTAAAGATGTAAAAAGCCCCACTCACTGACAGCATGGCTCCATTCACTCCATTGAGAAAATTCCACACATTGGTTGCCCTTCCTTGTCCTCATCGTCACTCTGTAGGTGGAGGAGGGATCTACTTTGGGCTCTCTATAGGACAGCCGGTCACTGAACTCTTTAGGTGTTTCCTGTTTAAAAGAAAATAAAGGATCAAGAAAATAATGCACTTAAAGCTCAAATATATGAACATTTACTAAGATGCCCTGGTCTATAATGCATTATAAACATACTTATTTGTTGTTATAGCGCTGTTATTATTGTTGAAAGAACTTTTAAATTATGCTTTATAACAATAATCTGCAAATGATAAAGTATTTGATATTGACTCACTAACTTTTTACTGCAAATGTCATAGTGTATTATGATTCATACAGTCGCAATACATTATAATCTTTTTTAGAATGTAATATATTGTAATTAGAAGTAACTTTAAGTGGTCATTGTTTGCCTTTAAAAGGGCATATTATGCAGATTTTCAGGTTCATGTTAGTATTTAATGTCTCTACTTTAAAGAGTCCTCTCCTGCTGATGTTCAGGTGTATATCAGTATGTAGTGTCTCTACTTTAAAGAGTCCTCTCCTGCTGATGTTCAGGTGTATATCAGTATGTAGTGTCTCTACTTTAAAGAGTCCTCTCCTGCTGATGTTCAGGTGTATATCAGTATGTAGTGTCTCTACTTTAAAGAGTCCTCTCCTGCTGATGTTCAGGTGTATATCAGTATGTAGTGTCTCTACTTTAAAGAGTCCTCTCCTGCTGATGTTCAGGTGTATATCAGTATGTAGTGTCTCTACTTTAAAGAGTCCTCTCCTGCTGATGTTCAGGTGTATATCAGTATGTAGTGTCTCTACTTTAAAGAGTCCTCTCCTGCTGATGTTCAGGTGTATGTCAGTATGTAGTGTCTCTACTTTAAAGAGTCCTCTCCTGCTGATGTTCAGGTGTATATCAGTATGTAGTGTCTCTACTTTAAAGAGTCCTCTCCTGCTGATGTTCAGGTGTATATCAGTATGTAGTGTCTCTACTTTAAAGAGTCCTCTCCTGCTGATGTTCAGGTGTATATCAGTATGTAGTGTCTCTACTTTAAAGAGTCCTCTCCTGCTGATGTTCAGGTGTATATCAGTATGTAGTGTCTCTACTTTAAAGAGTCCTCTCCTGCTGATGTTCAGGTGTATATCAGTATGTAGTGTCTCTACTTTAAAGAGTCCTCTCCTGCTGATGTTCAGGTGTATATCAGTATGTAGTGTCTCTACTTTAAAGAGTCCTCTCCTGCTGATGTTCAGGTGTATATCAGTATGTAGTGTCTCTACTTTAAAGAGTCCTCTCCTGCTGATGTTCAGGTGTATATCAGTATGTAGTGTCTCTACTTTAAAGAGTCCTCTCCTGCTGATGTTCAGGTGTATATCAGTATGTAGTGTCTCTACTTTAAAGAGTCCTCTCCTGCTGATGTTCAGGTGTATGATCAGTATGTAGTGTCTCTACTTTAAAGAGTCCTCTCCTGCTGATGTTCAGGTGTATGTCAGTATGTAGTGTCTCTACTTTAAAGAGTCCTCTCCTGCTGATGTTCAGGTGTATATCAGTATGTAGTTGTCTCTACTTTAAAGAGTCCTCTCCTGCTGATGTTCAGGTGTATATCAGTATGTAGTGTCTCTACTTTAAAGAGTCCTCTCCTGCTGATGTTCAGGTGTATATCAGTATGTAGTGTCTCTACTTTAAAGAGTCCTCTCCTGCTGATGTTCAGGTGTATATCAGTATGTAGTGTCTCTACTTTAAAGAGTCCTCTCCTGCTGATGTTCAGGTGTATATCAGTATGTAGTGTCTCTACTTTAAAGAGTCCTCTCCTGCTGATGTTCAGGTGTATATCAGTATGTAGTGTCTCTACTTTAAAGAGTCCTCTCCTGCTGATGTTCAGGTGTATATCAGTATGTAGTGTCTCTACTTTAAAGAGTCCTCTCCTGCTGATGTTCAGGTGTATATCAGTATGTAGTGTCTCTACTTTAAAGAGTCCTCTCCTGCTGATGTTCAGGTGTATATCAGTATGTAGTGTCTCTACTTTAAAGAGTCCTCTCCTGCTGATGTTCAGGTGTATATCAGTATGTAGTGTCTCTACTTTAAAGAGTCCTCTCCTGCTGATGTTCAGGTGTATATCAGTATGTAGTGTCTCTACTTTAAAGAGTCCTCTCCTGCTGATGTTCAGGTGTATATCAGTATGTAGTGTCTCTACTTTAAAGAGTCCTCTCCTGCTGATGTTCAGGTGTATATCAGTATGTAGTGTCTCTACTTTAAAGAGTCCTCTCCTGCTGATGTTCAGGTGTATATCAGTATGTAGTGTCTCTACTTTAAAGAGTCCTCTCCTGCTGATGTTCAGGTGTATATCAGTATGTAGTGTCTCTACTTTAAAGAGTCCTCTCCTGCTGATGTTCAGGTGTATATCAGTATGTAGTGTCTCTACTTTAAAGAGTCCTCTCCTGCTGATGTTCAGGTGTATATCAGTATGTAGTGTCTCTACTTTAAAGAGTCCTCTCCTGCTGATGTTCAGGTGTATATCAGTATGTAGTGTCTCTACTTTAAAGAGTCCTCTCCTGCTGATGTTCAGGTGTATATCAGTATGTAGTGTCTCTACTTTAAAGAGTCCTCTCCTGCTGATGTTCAGGTGTATATCAGTATGTAGTGTCTCTACTTTAAAGAGTCCTCTCCTGCTGATGTTCAGGTGTATATCAGTATGTAGTGTCTCTACTTTAAAGAGTCCTCTCCTGCTGATGTTCAGGTGTATATCAGTATGTAGTGTCTCTACTTTAAAGAGTCCTCTCCTGCTGATGTTCAGGTGTATATCAGTATGTAGTGTCTCTACTTTAAAGAGTCCTCTCCTGCTGATGTTCAGGTGTATATCAGTATGTAGTGTCTCTACTTTAAAGAGTCCTCTCCTGCTGATGTTCAGGTGTATATCAGTATGTAGTGTCTCTACTTTAAAGAGTCCTCTCCTGCTGATGTTCAGGTGTATATCAGTATGTAGTGTCTCTACTTTAAAGAGTCCTCTCCTGCTGATGTTCAGGTGTATATCAGTATGTAGTGTCTCTACTTTAAAGAGTCCTCTCCTGCTGATGTTCAGGTGTATATCAGTATGTAGTGTCTCTACTTTAAAGAGTCCTCTCCTGCTGATGTTCAGGTGTATATCAGTATGTAGTGTCTCTACTTTAAAGAGTCCTCTCCTGCTGATGTTCAGGTGTATATCAGTATGTAGTGTCTCTACTTTAAAGAGTCCTCTCCTGCTGATGTTCAGGTGTATATCAGTATGTAGTGTCTCTACTTTAAAGAGTCCTCTCCTGCTGATGTTCAGGTGTATATCAGTATGTAGTGTCTCTACTTTAAAGAGTCCTCTCCTGCTGATGTTCAGGTGTATATCAGTATGTAGTGTCTCTACTTTAAAGAGTCCTCTCCTGCTGATGTTCAGGTGTATATCAGTATGTAGTGTCTCTACTTTAAAGAGTCCTCTCCTGCTGATGTTCAGGTGTATATCAGTATGTAGTGTCTCTACTTTAAAGAGTCCTCTCCTGCTGATGTTCAGGTGTATATCAGTATGTAGTGTCTCTACTTTAAAGAGTCCTCTCCTGCTGATGTTCAGGTGTATATCAGTATGTAGTGTCTCTACTTTAAAGAGTTCCTCTCCTGCTGATGTTCAGGTGTATATCAGTATGTAGTGTCTCTACTTTAAAGAGTCCTCTCCTGCTGATGTTCAGGTGTATATCAGTATGTAGTGTCTCTACTTTAAAGAGTCCTCTCCTGCTGATGTTCAGGTGTATATCAGTATGTAGTGTCTCTACTTTAAAGAGTCCTCTCCTGCTGATGTTCAGGTGTATATCAGTATGTAGTGTCTCTACTTTAAAGAGTCCTCTCCTGCTGATGTTCAGGTGTATATCAGTATGTAGTGTCTCTACTTTAAAGAGTCCTCTCCTGCTGATGTTCAGGTGTATATCAGTATGTAGTGTCTCTACTTTAAAGAGTCCTCTCCTGCTGATGTTCAGGTGTATATCAGTATGTAGTGTCTCTACTTTAAAGAGTCCTCTCCTGCTGATGTTCAGGTGTATATCAGTATGTAGTGTCTCTACTTTAAAGAGTCCTCTCCTGCTGATGTTCAGGTGTATATCAGTATGTAGTGTCTCTACTTTAAAGAGTCCTCTCCTGCTGATGTTCAGGTGTATATCAGTATGTAGTGTCTCTACTTTAAAGAGTCCTCTCCTGCTGATGTTCAGGTGTATATCAGTATGTAGTGTCTCTACTTTAAAGAGTCCTCTCCTGCTGATGTTCAGGTGTATATCAGTATGTAGTGTCTCTACTTTAAAGAGTCCTCTCCTGCTGATGTTCAGGTGTATATCAGTATGTAGTGTCTCTACTTTAAAGAGTCCTCTCCTGCTGATGTTCAGGTGTATATCAGTATGTAGTGTCTCTACTTTAAAGAGTCCTCTCCTGCTGATGTTCAGGTGTATATCAGTATGTAGTGTCTCTACTTTAAAGAGTCCTCTCCTGCTGATGTTCAGGTGTATATCAGTATGTAGTGTCTCTACTTTAAAGAGTCCTCTCCTGCTGATGTTCAGGTGTATATCAGTATGTAGTGTCTCTACTTTAAAGAGTCCTCTCCTGCTGATGTTCAGGTGTATATCAGTATGTAGTGTCTCTACTTTAAAGAGTCCTCTCCTGCTGATGTTCAGGTGTATATCAGTATGTAGTGTCTCTACTTTAAAGAGTCCTCTCCTGCTGATGTTCAGGTGTATATCAGTATGTAGTGTCTCTACTTTAAAGAGTCCTCTCCTGCTGATGTTCAGGTGTATATCAGTATGTAGTGTCTCTACTTTAAAGAGTCCTCTCCTGCTGATGTTCAGGTGTATATCAGTATGTAGTGTCTCTACTTTAAAGAGTCCTCTCCTGCTGATGTTCAGGTGTATATCAGTATGTAGTGTCTCTACTTTAAAGAGTCCTCTCCTGCTGATGTTCAGGTGTATATCAGTATGTAGTGTCTCTACTTTAAAGAGTCCTCTCCTGCTGATGTTCAGGTGTATATCAGTATGTAGTGTCTCTACTTTAAAGAGTCCTCTCCTGCTGATGTTCAGGTGTATATCAGTATGTAGTGTCTCTACTTTAAAGAGTCCTCTCCTGCTGATGTTCAGGTGTATATCAGTATGTAGTGTCTCTACTTTAAAGAGTCCTCTCCTGCTGATGTTCAGGTGTATATCAGTATGTAGTGTCTCTACTTTAAAGAGTCCTCTCCTGCTGATGTTCAGGTGTATATCAGTATGTAGTGTCTCTACTTTAAAGAGTCCTCTCCTGCTGATGTTCAGGTGTATATCAGTATGTAGTGTCTCTACTTTAAAGAGTCCTCTCCTGCTGATGTTCAGGTGTATATCAGTATGTAGTGTCTCTACTTTAAAGAGTCCTCTCCTGCTGATGTTCAGGTGTATATCAGTATGTAGTGTCTCTACTTTAAAGAGTCCTCTCCTGCTGATGTTCAGGTGTATATCAGTATGTAGTGTCTCTACTTTAAAGAGTCCTCTCCTGCTGATGTTCAGGTGTATATCAGTATGTAGTGTCTCTACTTTAAAGAGTCCTCTCCTGCTGATGTTCAGGTGTATATCAGTATGTAGTGTCTCTACTTTAAAGAGTCCTCTCCTGCTGATGTTCAGGTGTATATCAGTATGTAGTGTCTCTACTTTAAAGAGTCCTCTCCTGCTGATGTTCAGGTGTATATCAGTATGTAGTGTCTCTACTTTAAAGAGTCCTCTCCTGCTGATGTTCAGGTGTATATCAGTATGTAGTGTCTCTACTTTAAAGAGTCCTCTCCTGCTGATGTTCAGGTGTATATCAGTATGTAGTGTCTCTACTTTAAAGAGTCCTCTCCTGCTGATGTTCAGGTGTATATCAGTATGTAGTGTCTCTACTTTAAAGAGTCCTCTCCTGCTGATGTTCAGGTGTATATCAGTATGTAGTGTCTCTACTTTAAAGAGTCCTCTCCTGCTGATGTTCAGGTGTATATCAGTATGTAGTGTCTCTACTTTAAAGAGTCCTCTCCTGCTGATGTTCAGGTGTATATCAGTATGTAGTGTCTCTACTTTAAAGAGTCCTCTCCTGCTGATGTTCAGGTGTATATCAGTATGTAGTGTCTCTACTTTAAAGAGTCCTCTCCTGCTGATGTTCAGGTGTATATCAGTATGTAGTGTCTCTACTTTAAAGAGTCCTCTCCTGCTGATGTTCAGGTGTATATCAGTATGTAGTGTCTCTACTTTAAAGAGTCCTCTCCTGCTGATGTTCAGGTGTATATCAGTATGTAGTGTCTCTACTTTAAAGAGTCCTCTCCTGCTGATGTTCAGGTGTATATCAGTATGTAGTGTCTCTACTTTAAAGAGTCCTCTCCTGCTGATGTTCAGGTGTATATCAGTATGTAGTGTCTCTACTTTAAAGAGTCCTCTCCTGCTGATGTTCAGGTGTATATCAGTATGTAGTGTCTCTACTTTAAAGAGTCCTCTCCTGCTGATGTTCAGGTGTATATCAGTATGTAGTGTCTCTACTTTAAAGAGTCCTCTCCTGCTGATGTTCAGGTGTATATCAGTATGTAGTGTCTCTACTTTAAAGAGTCCTCTCCTGCTGATGTTCAGGTGTATATCAGTATGTAGTGTCTCTACTTTAAAGAGTCCTCTCCTGCTGATGTTCAGGTGTATATCAGTATGTAGTGTCTCTACTTTAAAGAGTCCTCTCCTGCTGATGTTCAGGTGTATATCAGTATGTAGTGTCTCTACTTTAAAGAGTCCTCTCCTGCTGATGTTCAGGTGTATATCAGTATGTAGTGTCTCTACTTTAAAGAGTCCTCTCCTGCTGATGTTCAGGTGTATATCAGTATGTAGTGTCTCTACTTTAAAGAGTCCTCTCCTGCTGATGTTCAGGTGTATGTCAGTATGTAGTGTCTCTACTTTAAAGAGTCCTCTCCTGCTGATGTTCAGGTGTATATCAGTGTGTAGTGTCTCTACTTTAAAGAGTCCTCTCCTGCTGATGTTCAGGTGTATATCAGTATGTAGTGTCTCTACTTTAAAGAGTCCTCTCCTGCTGATGTTCAGGTGTATATCAGTATGTAGTGTCTCTACTTTAAAGAGTCCTCTCCTGCTGATGTTCAGGTGTATATCAGTATGTAGTGTCTCTACTTTAAAGAGTCCTCTCCTGCTGATGTTCAGGTGTATGTCAGTATGTAGTGTCTCTACTTTAAAGAGTCCTCTCCTGCTGATGTTCAGGTGTATATCAGTATGTAGTGTCTCTACTTTAAAGAGTCCTCTCCTGCTGATGTTCAGGTGTATATCAGTATGTAGTGTCTCTACTTTAAAGAGTCCTCTCCTGCTGATGTTCAGGTGTATGTCAGTATGTAGTGTCTCTACTTTAAAGAGTCCTCTCCTGCTGATGTTCAGGTGTATATCAGTATGTAGTGTCTCTACTTTAAAGAGTCCTCTCCTGCTGATGTTCAGGTGTATATCAGTATGTAGTGTCTCTACTTTAAAGAGTCCTCTCCTGCTGATGTTCAGGTGTATATCAGTATGTAGTGTCTCTACTTTAAAGAGTCCTCTCCTGCTGATGTTCAGGTGTATATCAGTATGTAGTGTCTCTACTTTAAAGAGTCCTCTCCTGCTGATGTTCAGGTGTATATCAGTATGTAGTGTCTCTACTTTAAAGAGTCCTCTCCTGCTGATGTTCAGGTGTATATCAGTATGTAGTGTCTCTACTTTAAAGAGTCCTCTCCTGCTGATGTTCAGGTGTATATCAGTATGTAGTGTCTCTACTTTAAAGAGTCCTCTCCTGCTGATGTTCAGGTGTATATCAGTATGTAGTGTCTCTACTTTAAAGAGTCCTCTCCTGCTGATGTTCAGGTGTATATCAGTATGTAGTGTCTCTACTTTAAAGAGTCCTCTCCTGCTGATGTTCAGGTGTATATCAGTATGTAGTGTCTCTACTTTAAAGAGTCCTCTCCTGCTGATGTTCAGGTGTATATCAGTATGTAGTGTCTCTACTTTAAAGAGTCCTCTCCTGCTGATGTTCAGGTGTATATCAGTATGTAGTGTCTCTACTTTAAAGAGTCCTCTCCTGCTGATGTTCAGGTGTATATCAGTATGTAGTGTCTCTACTTTAAAGAGTCCTCTCCTGCTGATGTTCAGGTGTATATCAGTATGTAGTGTCTCTACTTTAAAGAGTCCTCTCCTGCTGATGTTCAGGTGTATATCAGTATGTAGTGTCTCTACTTTAAAGAGTCCTCTCCTGCTGATGTTCAGGTGTATATCAGTATGTAGTGTCTCTACTTTAAAGAGTCCTCTCCTGCTGATGTTCAGGTGTATATCAGTATGTAGTGTCTCTACTTTAAAGAGTCCTCTCCTGCTGATGTTCAGGTGTATATCAGTATGTAGTGTCTCTACTTTAAAGAGTCCTCTCCTGCTGATGTTCAGGTGTATATCAGTATGTAGTGTCTCTACTTTAAAGAGTCCTCTCCTGCTGATGTTCAGGTGTATATCAGTATGTAGTGTCTCTACTTTAAAGAGTCCTCTCCTGCTGATGTTCAGGTGTATATCAGTATGTAGTGTCTCTACTTTAAAGAGTCCTCTCCTGCTGATGTTCAGGTGTATATCAGTATGTAGTGTCTCTACTTTAAAGAGTCCTCTCCTGCTGATGTTCAGGTGTATATCAGTATGTAGTGTCTCTACTTTAAAGAGTCCTCTCCTGCTGATGTTCAGGTGTATATCAGTATGTAGTGTCTCTACTTTAAAGAGTCCTCTCCTGCTGATGTTCAGGTGTATATCAGTATGTAGTGTCTCTACTTTAAAGAGTCCTCTCCTGCTGATGTTCAGGTGTATATCAGTATGTAGTGTCTCTACTTTAAAGAGTCCTCTCCTGCTGATGTTCAGGTGTATATCAGTATGTAGTGTCTCTACTTTAAAGAGTCCTCTCCTGCTGATGTTCAGGTGTATATCAGTATGTAGTGTCTCTACTTTAAAGAGTCCTCTCCTGCTGATGTTCAGGTGTATATCAGTATGTAGTGTCTCTACTTTAAAGAGTCCTCTCCTGCTGATGTTCAGGTGTATATCAGTATGTAGTGTCTCTACTTTAAAGAGTCCTCTCCTGCTGATGTTCAGGTGTATATCAGTATGTAGTGTCTCTACTTTAAAGAGTCCTCTCCTGCTGATGTTCAGGTGTATATCAGTATGTAGTGTCTCTACTTTAAAGAGTCCTCTCCTGCTGATGTTCAGGTGTATATCAGTATGTAGTGTCTCTACTTTAAAGAGTCCTCTCCTGCTGATGTTCAGGTGTATATCAGTATGTAGTGTCTCTACTTTAAAGAGTCCTCTCCTGCTGATGTTCAGGTGTATATCAGTATGTAGTGTCTCTACTTTAAAGAGTCCTCTCCTGCTGATGTTCAGGTGTATATCAGTATGTAGTGTCTCTACTTTAAAGAGTCCTCTCCTGCTGATGTTCAGGTGTATATCAGTATGTAGTGTCTCTACTTTAAAGAGTCCTCTCCTGCTGATGTTCAGGTGTATATCAGTATGTAGTGTCTCTACTTTAAAGAGTCCTCTCCTGCTGATGTTCAGGTGTATATCAGTATGTAGTGTCTCTACTTTAAAGAGTCCTCTCCTGCTGATGTTCAGGTGTATATCAGTATGTAGTGTCTCTACTTTAAAGAGTCCTCTCCTGCTGATGTTCAGGTGTATATCAGTATGTAGTGTCTCTACTTTAAAGAGTCCTCTCCTGCTGATGTTCAGGTGTATATCAGTATGTAGTGTCTCTACTTTAAAGAGTCCTCTCCTGCTGATGTTCAGGTGTATATCAGTATGTAGTGTCTCTACTTTAAAGAGTCCTCTCCTGCTGATGTTCAGGTGTATATCAGTATGTAGTGTCTCTACTTTAAAGAGTCCTCTCCTGCTGATGTTCAGGTGTATATCAGTATGTAGTGTCTCTACTTTAAAGAGTCCTCTCCTGCTGATGTTCAGGTGTATATCAGTATGTAGTGTCTCTACTTTAAAGAGTCCTCTCCTGCTGATGTTCAGGTGTATATCAGTATGTAGTG
Organism: Trematomus bernacchii; assembly: GCF_902827165.1. NCBI lineage: Eukaryota > Metazoa > Chordata > Actinopteri > Perciformes > Nototheniidae > Trematomus > Trematomus bernacchii. The sequence goes on along the minus strand of NW_022987806.1, from coordinate 53,876 downwards.
TCTCTACTTTAAAGAGTCCTCTCCTGCTGATGTTCAGGTGTATATCAGTATGTAGTGTCTCTACTTTAAAGAGTCCTCTCCTGCTGATGTTCAGGTGTATATCAGTATGTAGTGTCTCTACTTTAAAGAGTCCTCTCCTGCTGATGTTCAGGTGTATATCAGTATGTAGTGTCCTCTACTTTAAAGAGTCCTCTCCTGCTGATGTTCAGGTGTATATCAGTATGTAGTGTCTCTACTTTAAAGAGTCCTCTCCTGCTGATGTTCAGGTGTATATCAGTATGTAGTGTCTCTACTTTAAAGAGTCCTCTCCTGCTGATGTTCAGGTGTATATCAGTATGTAGTGTCCTCTACTTTAAAGAGTCCTCTCCTGCTGATGTTCAGGTGTATATCAGTATGTAGTGTCTCTACTTTAAAGAGTCCTCTCCTGCTGATGTTCAGGTGTATATCAGTATGTAGTGTCTCTACTTTAAAGAGTCCTCTCCTGCTGATGTTCAGGTGTATATCAGTATGTAGTGTCTCTACTTTAAAGAGTCCTCTCCTGCTGATGTTCAGGTGTATATCAGTATGTAGTGTCTCTACTTTAAAGAGTCCTCTCCTGCTGATGTTCAGGTGTATATCAGTATGTAGTGTCTCTACTTTAAAGAGTCCTCTCCTGCTGATGTTCAGGTGTATATCAGTATGTAGTGTCTCTACTTTAAAGAGTCCTCTCCTGCTGATGTTCAGGTGTATATCAGTATGTAGTGTCTCTACTTTAAAGAGTCCTCTCCTGCTGATGTTCAGGTGTATATCAGTATGTAGTGTCTCTACTTTTAAAGAGTCCTCTCCTGCTGATGTTCAGGTGTATGTCAGTATGTAGTGTCTCTACTTTAAAGAGTCCTCTCCTGCTGATTTTCAGGTGTATATCAGTATGTAGTGTCTCTACTTTAAAGAGTCCTCTCCTGCTGATGTTCAGGTGTATATCAGTATTTAGTGTCTCTACTTTAAAGAGTCCCTCTCCTGCTGATGTTCAGGTGTATATCAGTATGTAGTGTCTCTACTTTAAAGAGTCCTCTCCTGCTGATGTTCAGGTGTATATCAGTATGTAGTGTCTCTACTTTAAAGAGTCCTCTCCTGCTGATGTTCAGGTGTATATCAGTATGTAGTGTCTCTACTTTAAAGAGTCCTCTCCTGCTGATGTTCAGGTGTATATCAGTATGTAGTGTCTCTACTTTAAAGAGTCCTCTCCTGCTGATGTTCAGGTGTATATCAGTATGTAGTGTCTCTACTTTAAAGAGTCCTCTCCTGCTGATGTTCAGGTGTATATCAGTATGTAGTGTCTCTACTTTAAAGAGTCCTTCTCTGCTGATGTTCAGGTGTATATCAGTATGTAGTGTCTCTACTTTAAAGAGTCCTCTCCTGCTGATGTTCAGGTGTATATCAGTATGTAGTGTCTCTACTTTAAAGAGTCCTCTCCTGCTGATGTTCAGGTGTATATCAGTATGTAGTGTCTCTACTTTAAAGAGTCCTCTCCTGCTGATGTTCAGGTGTATATCAGTATGTAGTGTCTCTACTTTAAAGAGTCCTCTCCTGCTGATGTTCAGGTGTATATCAGTATGTAGTGTCTCTACTTTAAAGAGTCCTCTCCTGCTGATGTTCAGGTGTATATCAGTATGTAGTGTCTCTACTTTAAAGAGTCCTCTCCTGCTGATGTTCAGGTGTATATCAGTATGTAGTGTCTCTACTTTAAAGAGTCCTCTCCTGCTGATGTTCAGGTGTATATCAGTATGTAGTGTCTCTACTTTAAAGAGTCCTCTCCTGCTGATGTTCAGGTGTATATCAGTATGTAGTGTCTCTACTTTAAAGAGTCCTCTCCTGCTGATGTTCAGGTGTATATCAGTATGTAGTGTCTCTACTTTAAAGAGTCCTCTCCTGCTGATGTTCAGGTGTATATCAGTATGTAGTGTCTCTACTTTAAAGAGTCCTCTCCTGCTGATGTTCAGGTGTATATCAGTATGTAGTGTCTCTACTTTAAAGAGTCCTCTCCTGCTGATGTTCAGGTGTATATCAGTATGTAGTGTCTCTACTTTAAAGAGTCCTCTCCTGCTGATGTTCAGGTGTATATCAGTATGTAGTGTCTCTACTTTAAAGAGTCCTCTCCTGCTGATGTTCAGGTGTATATCAGTATGTAGTGTCTCTACTTTAAAGAGTCCTCTCCTGCTGATGTTCAGGTGTATATCAGTATGTAGTGTCTCTACTTTAAAGAGTCCTCTCCTGCTGATGTTCAGGTGTATATCAGTATGTAGTGTCTCTACTTTAAAGAGTCCTCTCCTGCTGATGTTCAGGTGTATATCAGTATGTAGTGTCTCTACTTTAAAGAGTCCTCTCCTGCTGATGTTCAGGTGTATATCAGTATGTAGTGTCTCTACTTTAAAGAGTCCTCTCCTGCTGATGTTCAGGTGTATATCAGTATGTAGTGTCTCTACTTTAAAGAGTCCTCTCCTGCTGATGTTCAGGTGTATATCAGTATGTAGTGTCTCTACTTTAAAGAGTCCTCTCCTGCTGATGTTCAGGTGTATATCAGTATGTAGTGTCTCTACTTTAAAGAGTCCTCTCCTGCTGATGTTCAGGTGTATATCAGTATGTAGTGTCTCTACTTTAAAGAGTCCTCTCCTGCTGATGTTCAGGTGTATATCAGTATGTAGTGTCTCTACTTTAAAGAGTCCTCTCCTGCTGATGTTCAGGTGTATATCAGTATGTAGTGTCTCTACTTTAAAGAGTCCTCTCCTGCTGATGTTCAGGTGTATATCAGTATGTAGTGTCTCTACTTTAAAGAGTCCTCTCCTGCTGATGTTCAGGTGTATATCAGTATGTAGTGTCTCTACTTTAAAGAGTCCTCTCCTGCTGATGTTCAGGTGTATATCAGTATGTAGTGTCTCTACTTTAAAGAGTCCTCTCCTGCTGATGTTCAGGTGTATATCAGTATGTAGTGTCTCTACTTTAAAGAGTCCTCTCCTGCTGATGTTCAGGTGTATATCAGTATGTAGTGTCTCTACTTTAAAGAGTCCTCTCCTGCTGATGTTCAGGTGTATATCAGTATGTAGTGTCTCTACTTTAAAGAGTCCTCTCCTGCTGATGTTCAGGTGTATATCAGTATGTAGTGTCTCTACTTTAAAGAGTCCTCTCCTGCTGATGTTCAGGTGTATATCAGTATGTAGTGTCTCTACTTTAAAGAGTCCTCTCCTGCTGATGTTCAGGTGTATATCAGTATGTAGTGTCTCTACTTTAAAGAGTCCTCTCCTGCTGATGTTCAGGTGTATATCAGTATGTAGTGTCTCTACTTTAAAGAGTCCTCTCCTGCTGATGTTCAGGTGTATATCAGTATGTAGTGTCTCTACTTTAAAGAGTCCTCTCCTGCTGATGTTCAGGTGTATATCAGTATGTAGTGTCTCTACTTTAAAGAGTCCTCTCCTGCTGATGTTCAGGTGTATATCAGTATGTAGTGTCTCTACTTTAAAGAGTCCTCTCCTGCTGATGTTCAGGTGTATATCAGTATGTAGTGTCTCTACTTTAAAGAGTCCTCTCCTGCTGATGTTCAGGTGTATATCAGTATGTAGTGTCTCTACTTTAAAGAGTCCTCTCCTGCTGATGTTCAGGTGTATATCAGTATGTAGTGTCTCTACTTTAAAGAGTCCTCTCCTGCTGATGTTCAGGTGTATATCAGTATGTAGTGTCTCTACTTTAAAGAGTCCTCTCCTGCTGATGTTCAGGTGTATATCAGTATGTAGTGTCTCTACTTTAAAGAGTCCTCTCCTGCTGATGTTCAGGTGTATATCAGTATGTAGTGTCTCTACTTTAAAGAGTCCTCTCCTGCTGATGTTCAGGTGTATATCAGTATGTAGTGTCTCTACTTTAAAGAGTCCTCTCCTGCTGATGTTCAGGTGTATATCAGTATGTAGTGTCTCTACTTTAAAGAGTCCTCTCCTGCTGATGTTCAGGTGTATAGTCAGTATGTAGTGTCTCTACTTTAAAGAGTCCTCTCCTGCTGATGTTCAGGTGTATATCAGTATGTAGTGTCTCTACTTTAAAGAGTCCTCTCCTGCTGATGTTCAGGTGTATATCAGTATGTAGTGTCTCTACTTTAAAGAGTCCTCTCCTGCTGATGTTCAGGTGTATATCAGTATGTAGTGTCTCTACTTTAAAGAGTCCTCTCCTGCTGATGTTCAGGTGTATATCAGTATGTAGTGTCTCTACTTTAAAGAGTCCTCTCCTGCTGATGTTCAGGTGTATATCAGTATGTAGTGTCTCTACTTTAAAGAGTCCTCTCCTGCTGATGTTCAGGTGTATATCAGTATGTAGTGTCTCTACTTTAAAGAGTCCTCTCCTGCTGATGTTCAGGTGTATATCAGTATGTAGTGTCTCTACTTTAAAGAGTCCTCTCCTGCTGATGTTCAGGTGTATATCAGTATGTAGTGTCTCTACTTTAAAGAGTCCTCTCCTGCTGATGTTCAGGTGTATTCAGTATGTAGTGTCTCTACTTTAAAGAGTCCTCTCCTGCTGATGTTCAGGTGTATATCAGTATGTAGTGTCTCTACTTTAAAGAGTCCTCTCCTGCTGATGTTCAGGTGTATATCAGTATGTAGTGTCTCTACTTTAAAGAGTCCTCTCCTGCTGATGTTCAGGTGTATATCAGTATGTAGTGTCTCTACTTTAAAGAGTCCTCTCCTGCTGATGTTCAGGTGTATATCAGTATGTAGTGTCTCTACTTTAAAGAGTCCTCTCCTGCTGATGTTCAGGTGTATATCAGTATGTAGTGTCTCTACTTTAAAGAGTCCTCTCCTGCTGATGTTCAGGTGTATATCAGTATGTAGTGTCTCTACTTTAAAGAGTCCTCTCCTGCTGATGTTCAGGTGTATATCAGTATGTAGTGTCTCTACTTTAAAGAGTCCTCTCCTGCTGATGTTCAGGTGTATATCAGTATGTAGTGTCTCTACTTTAAAGAGTCCTCTCCTGCTGATGTTCAAGGTGTATATCAGTATGTAGTGTCTCTACTTTAAAGAGTCCTCTCCTGCTGATGTTCAGGTGTATATCAGTATGTAGTGTCTCTACTTTAAAGAGTCCTCTCCTGCTGATGTTCAGGTGTATATCAGTATGTAGTGTCTCTACTTTAAAGAGTCCTCTCCTGCTGATGTTCAGGTGTATATCAGTATGTAGTGTCTCTACTTTAAAGAGTCCTCTCCTGCTGATGTTCAGGTGTATATCAGTATGTAGTGTCTCTACTTTAAAGAGTCCTCTCCTGCTGATGTTCAGGTGTATATCAGTATGTAGTGTCTCTACTTTAAAGAGTCCTCTCCTGCTGATGTTCAGGTGTATGTCAGTATGTAGTGTCTCTACTTTAAAGAGTCCTCTCCTGCTGATGTTCAGGTGTATATCAGTATGTAGTGTCTCTACTTTAAAGAGTCCTCTCCTGCTGATGTTCAGGTGTATATCAGTATGTAGTGTCTCTACTTTAAAGAGTCCTCTCCTGCTGATGTTCAGGTGTATATCAGTATGTAGTGTCTCTACTTTAAAGAGTCCTCTCCTGCTGATGTTCAGGTGTATATCAGTATGTAGTGTCTCTACTTTAAAGAGTCCTCTCCTGCTGATGTTCAGGTGTATATCAGTATGTAGTGTCTCTACTTTAAAGAGTCCTCTCCTGCTGATGTTCAGGTGTATATCAGTATGTAGTGTCTCTACTTTAAAGAGTCCTCTCCTGCTGATGTTCAGGTGTATATCAGTATGTAGTGTCTCTACTTTAAAGAGTCCTCTCCTGCTGATGTTCAGGTGTATATCAGTATGTAGTGTCTCTACTTTAAAGAGTCCTCTCCTGCTGATGTTCAGGTGTATATCAGTATGTAGTGTCTCTACTTTAAAGAGTCCTCTCCTGCTGATGTTCAGGTGTATATCAGTATGTAGTGTCTCTACTTTAAAGAGTCCTCTCCTGCTGATGTTCAGGTGTATATCAGTATGTAGTGTCTCTACTTTAAAGAGTCCTCTCCTGCTGATGTTCAGGTGTATATCAGTATGTAGTGTCTCTACTTTAAAGAGTCCTCTCCTGCTGATGTTCAGGTGTATGTCAGTATGTAGTGTCTCTACTTTAAAGAGTCCTCTCCTGCTGATGTTCAGGTGTATATCAGTATGTAGTGTCTCTACTTTAAAGAGTCCTCTCCTGCTGATGTTCAGGTGTATATCAGTATGTAGTGTCTCTACTTTAAAGAGTCCTCTCCTGCTGATGTTCAGGTGTATATCAGTATGTAGTGTCTCTACTTTAAAGAGTCCTCTCCTGCTGATGTTCAGGTGTATATCAGTATGTAGTGTCTCTACTTTAAAGAGTCCTCTCCTGCTGATGTTCAGGTGTATATCAGTATGTAGTGTCTCTACTTTAAAGAGTCCTCTCCTGCTGATGTTCAGGTGTATATCAGTATGTAGTGTCTCTACTTTAAAGAGTCCTCTCCTGCTGATGTTCAGGTGTATATCAGTATGTAGTGTCTCTACTTTAAAGAGTCCTCTCCTGCTGATGTTCAGGTGTATATCAGTATGTAGTGTCTCTACTTTAAAGAGTCCTCTCCTGCTGATGTTCAGGTGTATATCAGTATGTAGTGTCTCTACTTTAAAGAGTCCTCTCCTGCTGATGTTCAGGTGTATGTCAGTATGTAGTGTCTCTACTTTAAAGAGTCCTCTCCTGCTGATGTTCAGGTGTATATCAGTATGTAGTGTCTCTACTTTAAAGAGTCCTCTCCTGCTGATGTTCAGGTGTATATCAGTATGTAGTGTCTCCTACTTTAAAGAGTCCTCTCCTGCTGATGTTCAGGTGTATATCAGTATGTAGTGTCTCTACTTTAAAGAGTCCTCTCCTGCTGATGTTCAGGTGTATATCAGTATGTAGTGTCTCTACTTTAAAGAGTCCTCTCCTGCTGATGTTCAGGTGTATATCAGTATTTAGTGTCTGTACTTTAAAGAGTCCTCTCCTGCTGATGTTCAGGTGTATATCAGTATGTAGTGTCTCTACTTTAAAGAGTCCTCTCCTGCTGATGTTCAGGTGTATATCAGTATGTAGTGTCTCTACTTTAAAGAGTCCTCTCCTGCTGATGTTCAGGTGTATATCAGTATGTAGTGTCTCTACTTTAAAGAGTCCTCTCCTGCTGATGTTCAGGTGTATATCAGTATGTAGTGTCTCTACTTTAAAGAGTCCTCTCCTGCTGATGTTCAGGTGTATATCAGTATGTAGTGTCTCTACTTTAAAGAGTCCTCTCCTGCTGATGTTCAGGTGTATATCAGTATGTAGTGTCTCTACTTTAAAGAGTCCTCTCCTGCTGATGTTCAGGTGTATATCAGTATTTAGTGTCTGTACTTTAAAGAGTCCTCTCCTGCTGATGTTCAGGTGTATATCAGTATGTAGTGTCTCTACTTTAAAGAGTCCTCTCCTGCTGATGTTCAGGTGTATATCAGTATGTAGTGTCTCTACTTTAAAGAGTCCTCTCCTGCTGATGTTCAGGTGTATATCAGTATGTAGTGTCTCTACTTTAAAGAGTCCTCTCCTGCTGATGTTCAGGTGTATGTCAGTATGTAGTGTCTCTACTTTAAAGAGTCCTCTCCTGCTGATGTTCAGGTGTATATCAGTATGTAGTGTCTCTACTTTAAAGAGTCCTCTCCTGCTGATGTTCAGGTGTATATCAGTATGTAGTGTCTCTACTTTAAAGAGTCCTCTCCTGCTGATGTTCAGGTGTATGTCAGTATGTAGTGTCTCTACTTTAAAGAGTCCTCTCCTGCTGATGTTCAGGTGTATATCAGTATGTAGTGTCTCTACTTTAAAGAGTCCTCTCCTGCTGATGTTCAGGTGTATATCAGTATGTAGTGTCTCTACTTTAAAGAGTCCTCTCCTGCTGATGTTCAGGTGTATATCAGTATGTAGTGTCTCTACTTTAAAGAGTCCTCTCCTGCTGATGTTCAGGTGTATATCAGTATTTAGTGTCTCTACTTTAAAGAGTCCTCTCCTGCTGATGTTCAGGTGTATATCAGTATGTAGTGTTTCTACTTTAAAGAGTCCTCTCCTGCTGATGTTCAGGTGTATATCAGTATGTAGTGTCTCTACTTTAAAGAGTCCTCTCCTGCTGATGTTCAGGTGTATATCAGTATTTAGTGTCTCTACTTTAAAGAGTCCTCTCCTGCTGATGTTCAGGTGTATATCAGTATGTAGTGTCTCTACTTTAAAGAGTCCTCTCCTGCTGATGTTCAGGTGTATATCAGTATGTAGTGTCTCTACTTTAAAGAGTCCTCTCCTGCTGATGTTCAGGTGTATATCAGTATGTAGTGTCTCTACTTTAAAGAGTCCTCTCCTGCTGATGTTCAGGTGTATATCAGTATGTAGTGTCTCTACTTTAAAGAGTCCTCTCCTGCTGATGTTCAGGTGTATATCAGTATGTAGTGTCTCTACTTTAAAGAGTCCTCTCCTGCTGATGTTCAGGTGTATATCAGTATGTAGTGTCTCTACTTTAAAGAGTCCTCTCCTGCTGATGTTCAGGTGTATATCAGTATGTAGTGTCTCTACTTTAAAGAGTCCTCTCCTGCTGATGTTCAGGTGTATATCAGTATGTAGTGTCTCTACTTTAAAGAGTCCTCTCCTGCTGATGTTCAGGTGTATATCAGTATGTAGTGTCTCTACTTTAAAGAGTCCTCTCCTGCTGATGTTCAGGTGTATGTCAGTATGTAGTGTCTCTACTTTAAAGAGTCCTCTCCTGCTGATGTTCAGGTGTATATCAGTATGTAGTGTCTCTACTTTAAAGAGTCCTCTCCTGCTGATGTTCAGGTGTATATCAGTATGTAGTGTCTCTACTTTAAAGAGTCCTCTCCTGCTGATGTTCAGGTGTATATCAGTATGTAGTGTCTCTACTTTAAAGAGTCCTCTCCTGCTGATGTTCAGGTGTATATCAGTATGTAGTGTCTCTACTTTAAAGAGTCCTCTCCTGCTGATGTTCAGGTGTATATCAGTATTTAGTGTCTCTACTTTAAAGAGTCCTCTCCTGCTGATGTTCAGGTGTATATCAGTATGTAGTGTCTCTACTTTAAAGAGTCCTCTCCTGCTGATGTTCAGGTGTATATCAGTATGTAGTGTCTCTACTTTAAAGAGTCCTCTCCTGCTGATGTTCAGGTGTATATCAGTATGTAGTGTCTCTACTTTAAAGAGTCCTCTCCTGCTGATGTTCAGGTGTATATCAGTATGTAGTGTCTCTACTTTAAAGAGTCCTCTCCTGCTGATGTTCAGGTGTATGTCAGTATGTAGTGTCTCTACTTTAAAGAGTCCTCTCCTGCTGATGTTCAGGTGTATATCAGTATGTAGTGTCTCTACTTTAAAGAGTCCTCTCCTGCTGATGTTCAGGTGTATATCAGTATGTAGTGTCTCCACTTTAAAGAGTCCTCTCCTGCTGATGTTCAGGTGTATATCAGTATGTAGTGTCTCTACTTTAAAGAGTCCTCTCCTGCTGATGTTCAGGTGTATATCAGTATTTAGTGTCTCTACTTTAAAGAGTCCTCTCCTGCTGATGTTCAGGTGTATATCAGTATGTAGTGTCTCTACTTTAAAGAGTCCTCTCCTGCTGATGTTCAGGTGTATATCAGTATGTAGTGTCTCTAATTTAAAGAGTCCTCTCCTGCTGATGTTCAGGTGTATATCAGTATGTAGTGTCTCTACTTTAAAGAGTCCTCTCCTGCTGATGTTCAGGTGTATATCAGTATTTAGTGTCTCTACTTTAAAGAGTCCTCTCCTGCTGATGTTCAGGTGTATATCAGTATGTAGTGTCTCTACTTTAAAGAGTCCTCTCCTGCTGATGTTCAGGTGTATATCAGTATGTAGTGTCTCTACTTTAAAGAGTCCTCTCCTGCTGATGTTCAGGTGTATATCAGAATTTAGTGTCTCTACTTTAAAGAGTCCTCTCCTGCTGATGTTCAGGTGTATATCAGTATGTAGTGTCTCTACTTTAAAGAGTCCTCTCCTGCTGATGTTCAGGTGTATATCAGTATGTAGTGTCTCTACTTTAAAGAGTCCTCTCCTGCTGATGTTCAGGTGTATATCAGTATGTAGTGTCTCTACTTTAAAGAGTCCTCTCCTGCTGATGTTCAGGTGTATATCAGTATGTAGTGTCTCTACTTTAAAGAGTCCTCTCCTGCTGATGTTCAGGTGTATATCAGTATGTAGTGTCTCTACTTTAAAGAGTCCTCTCCTGCTGATGTTCAGGTGTATATCAGTATGTAGTGTCTCTACTTTAAAGAGTCCTCTCCTGCTGATGTTCAGGTGTATATCAGTATGTAGTGTCTCTACTTTAAAGAGTCCTCTCCTGCTGATGTTCAGGTGTATATCAGTATGTAGTGTCTCTACTTTAAAGAGTCCTCTCCTGCTGATGTTCAGGTGTATATCAGTATGTAGTGTCTCTACTTTAAAGAGTCCTCTCCTGCTGATGTTCAGGTGTATATCAGTATGTAGTGTCTCTACTTTAAAGAGTCCTCTCCTGCTGATGTTCAGGTGTATATCAGTATGTAGTGTCTCTACTTTAAAGAGTCCTCTCCTGCTGATGTTCAGGTGTATATCAGTATGTAGTGTCTTTACTTTAAAGAGTCCTCTCCTGCTGATGTTCAGGTGTATATCAGTATGTAGTGTCTCTACTGGGACATGTCTCCATGCTTTAATGTTCAAAAAGCTCTTTATTTTTCTCATACTGCCTGTGCTGCAGCACCTCTTTTCACCCTCTGTCTGAAACCAGAGCCCAGTCCACTCTGATTGGTTAGCTGGCCGGCTCTGTTGTGATTGGTCAACCGCTTAGAGATGAACCGCCCCTTAGCCTGTCACGTACAAGTGTTGAGCACTAACCAATAGAATCGTGAATGTTACATAGTGATGTCACTATGTTACTGAAGTAAACAAAGTGGCATCACTGTCTGATTCCTTCCCTAATCCTGTTGACAGACAGATGGAAAAAACAAGCCAAAACATAACCTAATGGTAGAATTCATACAAAATCTAAGTATTAAACCGGAAGAAGACTAAAGAATAAAGAACAATAAAGTATAAATCAGAATTAAGGCCCTTGTTATGCCATTTCCAAACTAATTTTCTATTACACTAGCATCAACTAAGTGACAGGATCTGAAGCTGTGTCCAGTGCGCTCTCTCACCCACTCAGATCAAATCAAATCAAATCAAATCAAGGTTTATTTATAAAGCACATTTAAAAGCGATTTTTGTTCGGGCCAAAGTGCTGTACATGTAATAACTACAATCACATAAAAACACATTTCTATAATCACAATAAAAGACAATAAATTACAACAGATATTTAAAAAGAAAACACAGGGAAAAGTCAGGAGTCGTGCTCCGCTCTGACTAGAAGGCCAGGGAGAAGAAGTGTGTCTTAAGAGTAGATTTAAAAACCCCTAGGGTCTGGGCCGACCTCACATGGAGGGGCAGAGTGTTCCAGAGCCTCGGGCCAGCTGCTGCGAAGGCTCGGTGCCCTCGGGTTTTAAGCCTGGTCTTGGGCACTACCAGCAGCAGCTGGTCAGCAGACCTTAAAGCTCTGGCTGGGGTGTAGCGCTGGAGGAGTTCAGATCATTCAAAACGTACTGAGGTCTACTGATCTGATCAATAAAAATCCTCTGTCACATAATAAAGCACCTGTTGCCTTATTATGTTGCCTTATTATGTGGCAGAAAGAGTTGACACTGCAGGTTCTGCTTTCTTAGGGATTTTAGTGAGATAGCTAGAGGAAAGGCTTTGTTGGATATCATTTGCCCTTTTGCTAAAACAGGTTGTATCCTTATAGGTAGAATGCATTCTGGTGTAGCTTAATGGAGTAAATGTTTATTTTGATAATCAACCAGTGATACAAGCATTATTCTGTATAAGAAGTATGTTTACAATGCATTATAAAGCATCATAGGAAGCGTAACCTACATTATTGAATAATTGACATCCATATCCACACATGTATACTGTACCTGGTCACCCATGTCCAGCTGGTATTCAAAGCAGAAGGGGTCGTTGTCGACTCTACAGTGGGGCGAACCCCATGTCACCAATAGACCTCCATCTTTGATTGATGCAGAGATGTTTTGGGGTGGAGACAGGACCTCTGTGGCACACACAACGACAACATTAGTACAATAATTATTAAAAATGCAGGCGGAACTGCGGATTTCCGCTAGCAACTAAGCTTACAACCATATGTTACTAGCCAGTGAAAAAAATCAACGATAGCTTTCCCCTCTCTTTTTATATGGTAAAAATGGTTTGATTTTTTTTACGTAAGACACCAACATTCCTGTCACTCCATTATCAAGTTTATTTCATCGTGATATTGCCCTATTGGTTACCTTTTGACCCCTAGAAGTAAACCTACCCTGTTTCCCCTATAGAGCTCAATGAGAGTTTGTCTTGTATTACCTAGCATGTTGAGGTCGTATTTGGAGGCGTAGACTGTCCAGTTGCCGTGCAGGGTGAAGTTGAAGTGTAGGATTAAAAGTGACATCTTGTGATCATGCAGAGCTAAAGACCTTGATCCGACTTTCTCCTCAGACGACAGGTCAGGAGACTGAACTGATTTGTTACCATCACAGATGCTGCATGAAAACAGAGGGAAAGAGAATGTAAGGATGTAAGTATGCCTTTAATTATTCATAAATACTCTCTATGCCACATGTGTAATGTATCATTTAAAAAAATACCTGATGTTGACAAAGAGCTGAGTATCCTGGTGTAAGGTGTTAAATGACCAGGAGCAGTTGAGTATATTTGTTGGGTAAAGGAGGCAGGTAAGGTTTGTATCATGTATATTTTCCATCTCTACATGATGCTCCTTCACTAAAGTACTCAGTACATCGATCTGAAAAAAGTACCACAAACAACAAGATACATCTGCATTAAAGTGGGTGGCTTTCATGTGACTGTGTGACCTTTGGACAATATTAAAAAAATTGATTCTCACGTCATCAGAAGACATTGTATCCTGACAGACATCTGAAATGTCAGCTTCCGCCTCTATTAAAGGAGTAAATACGTTTGGAGTTTTAGCACGGGGGGGAAACCAAAGGCAACGGATGGTCAAGTTCTAACTTTAAAGACCCTCACACACAAGTGGTCCAATGTAAGCATCAATGCATTTCCATTCAGATTATACAAAATATGAAGGCATATTTTCTTCAAAGTACACCATGCTTAATTAATCCACATTTTTTGTGGATTAATTAACGGTCTTTTCCGTGATTTAGGAAGAATGTGTGTGCGTCAAGCGTGTGTGCGTGTTACCTACCAATTTGTAAGGCAAATAAAACCAGCAAACTGGACCAAAGTATTGGATGTGAAGGAAACATCTTCATAGCATACCTAAGGGTGTCAGCCAAACACACACACACACACACACACACACACACACACACACACACACACACACACACACACACACACACACACACATAATCCTGAGCGTACAGTGTCTGGCACCCAAGTACATAGAGAACCTCTTGTATTGTACACATTTCCGGCCTGCTTATACTTCCCCTTTTTAAGTGCTTAAAGTTAGTGACTGCCAGTAAGACATATTTATGCCGTGTAATCGAATTGAAAGAAACAGCTTTCCTCATATGAATCTTACTTTTCGTCCTGGTTAAATTAGATTTCTACTGCCTACAAAAGCTTTTACATTTTCCACAAAAAAGAAAAAGTTATCAATGCTTTGGTCTTTTTTCACCTTGCTCAACTTTTCTCTCTGAAAAGTGATAAACCATAGACTGCATATATAAAGGGAAAACCCATGCTTAGCTATTCTAGGTGTGAGCCTTTTTGAATACAATTTTAAAGAATCCATCTACGGTACAATGTGGTAAATAATAGTAATAGGAAACCGTTACCTCCCGCTGTCCCTCCACTCTGACAGTGCTCTCGATGACTGAAGACAGTGAAACATTTCTGGGGAAAGAAGAAGCATGACGTCACACACTGTAAGGCTTCAGGAAACATTAGGCTTCTTCCTGTCACTTCATTTGGATTTTTTGGATTAATACACTGCAAAATCCAAATATGTCTTAGCTTTTCAAAAGCAATGTGTTGGTAGTAAATACAGTAAAAACTAAAGAGTAAGACTAAGACAATGGAAAATACATGAAATGTGTTCATTTTCTAAAAAGAAATCGAGAAGGTCGCGACTTGTGCCATGATATTTCTAAATAATTGTACACGTTTGTTGAACTGGACACTGGTACATTGACTTTCATTCAACCTGTAATTTAATTTAAAAGGTTTCTCAAGTTATTGGATATTGTTCTGTCTTGCCTTGAAAACATATTACTACTTAATCTATAGGTTGCTAATTTAGAAACTGAAAACATAAAAAAATGACATCAAAATGACATGCTGCTGGTTAGTGATGGAGGAGGCTGCCGGAGACAATCCTTCACATTACCAACATATCAATACTACCCTGCAGTATACAAAGTCATTCAAACTAGCTGCACCTTTACCAGCTTTGAGAACACTTTCATGATCAATCATTATAAAACATATCATATATATTATTCTGAAATGGACCAATCTGCACAATGACTACTTTTACTGTCGCTACTTCAACTATATTTTGATGATAATACTTTTCTACTTTTACTTGAGGAACATTTTGAATGCAGGACTTTTACTGTAACAGAGTATTCCTACACTCTGGTACTTCTACTTTTACTCAAGTACAAGATCTGAGTACTTCTACTTTTACTCAAGTACAAGATCTGAGTTCTTCTACTTTTACTCAAGTACAAGATCTGAGTACTTCTAATTTCACTGAAGTACAATATCTGAGTACTTCTACTTTTACTCAAGTACAAGATCTGAGTACTTCTACTTTTACTGAAGTACATTATCTGAGTACTTCTACTTTTACTACAGTAACAGATCAGAGTACTTCTACTTTTACTACAAGATCTGAGTACTTCTACTTTTACTCAAGTACAAGATCTGAGTACTTCTACTGAAGTACAATATCTGAGTAGTTCTACTTTTACTACAGTACCAGATCAGAGTACTTCTACTCTTACTACAGTACAATATCTGAGTACTTCTACTTTTACTACAGTACCAGATCAGAGTACTTCTACTTTTACTACAGTACCAGATCAGAGTACTTCTCCGCCTCAGTGAACATCTTGATGACCTTTGCTCTTTTCGTTGATCTTATTGTGACTCTGTGTCTCCATCTTGTGGCGGATCAACAAACAGCACGACAACAGCTCAGAGGTAAATACTATTCATTTATTTCAGGACCATTAAAACCATTAAACATCACAAGTCATTAGGATAAAACCCTGCTGGTCTCAGGTCAGCGGAGCAGGGTGCATCTTCTGTTTCCAGGTCGAATCAGACAGTGATCACAAACCGCAGAGTGAGAACAGGAAGATTATCATCACTCCTTCACCCAGAGCGTCACAAATACACAGCTTCCTTTAGACAATTATCAACATGACTAATCAGAAATCACTTCATTGACTCATTGAGGTTCAGAAAAAAAGAAGAAGACATGACGCGTTGAATAAACAGCCTCGTTAAGAACTCGTTAACACTTTGCAAATATACACAAGAGGAGAGACTGTGCTGACTATTTACAGTTTATCATTATTATGACATTTTTAGAGAATAACTTGGTACTGCAACAGCAGGTAGAAGAGGGGGGGGGGGGGACACACAGGGTCTTTGTACCAATTGTTATAATCTTTAATTAATGTTAGAGCCTGATGCACAAAAAATGGAAGTGTGGGAACAATCAGGACTTAATTTATCTCAAAATGTTGTGTGTTATTTACCAATTGGGGTCATTTAAAAAAAAGTATGTTGAATATCAAGGATAGCAAATTGACGTTCGTCCACTAATATTTAGTTTTAGGCTCCGATTTGCATTATAAGCGTCTGAAAACACTAGGAATAAACCTTCTGTGTGTGTTTGTTGGTCTGTATGGTAAATATAAAGCTACAGCCGGTTGCTGGTTAGCTTAGCTTAGCTTAAAGACTCAAACAACAATTTCAAAAATAGCTTTCTATCTCATTTGCTCAATTTGTGCAAAACCCATTGAGTTCTGCCTCAGCCAAGTCGCAGCGCTAAGTGACTAGATGTTAATTGGAATAATTATTTTTGAAATGTAGTATTGAGTATCAAGAGTATCGAGGGAAATATGTGCATCTCCTGTCAAAGTTACATCTACGAATGTTTGATGGTTTACCTTTCACTTTGGGTTATTTGTTGGTCTGTACGTTTGATATGAAGCTACAGCTAGCCCCTTGTTAGCTTAGCATAACGACTGGAAACACTCAACAATCCCCAATTACAAACAAAATGGACGCTCTGAACCATAATCAGTCACAACGTTAAGTGATATTATATTATTTGGGACTTTTATTTTTACATTTGGTCGAGTATTAAGATAGAAGTCCTACAGGAAACTTCAAATGTTGTTTTTTAAACTTGCAAACGTTGGATATTCTCTAACTTTGGTTGTTTTTTTAAATGTTTTTGACATTAGCAAATGTTTCCCCACTTCTTAAATAAAGGTATTTTCTAGAACTAATAAGACTCTGATGTATATTTACAGATTATGTTAAAGTGTTTTGAAACCCAACCCAGGTATATTATTAGATTTCTGTGTAAAATAACAGTTGTTTAGACGTTGACGTTGTATTATTAATATAACAAACCTCTCCTCAAACACACCACCAAGTATCTGATTGCACAAAAGTTCCTACAAATGTAAATATAATTTGATAACATGATTCCCTTTTCTAGATTGTCTGACTACGAAGAAAAGTGACAGCAGGAATAATAATAATACTAATAATAATAATAATAAGCCCACAGACGGTGACATACATATCCAATATACAATTTAGCTTTCCACTGACCTAAAAATTACAGATTTGTCAGAAAACATGTTTTTTTTAAACTGCATTTTTATCTTTTAAACTATACAAACTTCTCGTTGTAAAGGTGCATTTAGGGGGATTACATTCAAGACTAATAATGTCTGGTAAAAGACTGAAGAAATCCACTTTAAAAGGCGCCCTAATCTGCCCAGATTTAGACTGCTTGCCTGCTCTGTTGTGATTGGTCAACCACTTAGAGATGTCCCGCCCCTTAGCCTATCATGTAAAATGTATTGGAGTGCTAGCCAATAGGAGCCTGAGTCTTGCATAGTGATGTCATTTTGGTCTGGAAGTAAACAAAGGAGTCCAATGGAGGAACTAAAACCTATATAAAAACCCAGATAATAGGGACTCTTTAAATTGACTTCTTTCAGGATAATAATCGTTAACAAAGAGCAGCTGGCTTTTTTCGGGCAGATGTTTTTGCTGCCGTCAGGCGACACTTGTCTTTAGTTTCTCACAAATTAAAAAAATTAACTATAGGCTGGAATTGTGATAAACTAAATCACCAATAAACTAGAAAAAAGCACTGGTCTTCAAATACCATAATGAGCATGAAGCAGAAACCGTTTCCCCAAGACAGCAGTTATTATTATTCTTCTTTGAGTCTATATATTACTTTTCTGTTTTACTGTAACTTGGTATGTACATTGTGCAAGAGTGTGTGTGTGTGTGTGTGTGTGTGCGTGTGTGTGCGTGTGTGTGTGTGTTTATGGCTTATGGGGTGGTAGGGTGGGTGTAATTGGCTTTGTGGTGGTGGGAATGACCCCGGTGGAGAGGAGGACGATGATGAGCACGATGATGAGCACGACCACCACGATGACCACCACCAGCTTCACGTTCTTCCACCAGTACGTACGAGCCACTTTCACCGACGTCTGCTTGAAGTGCTGAGCCTGAGGGGGGACACACACACACAATGGGAATGAGTGCAGGAATGAGTCATAATAAGCTCTAAGATTAATGGGCATTGTAGCACTTCTTGATCCCTTATATGGAAGTTTTCTGAATGTGTTTCTGGTCTGAACGCGTGATGTTAAAGGTCTCCTATTATGCAAAATCCACTTCTCCATGTCTCTTCTACATCAACATGTGTCCCCTCTTCTTCACGTCTCTTCTACATCACCATGTGTCCCCTCTTCTTCACGTCTCTTCTACATCAACATGTGTCCCCTCTTCTTCACGTCTCTTCTACATCAACATGTGTCCCCTCTTCTTCACGTCTCTTCTACATCAACATGTGTCCCCTCTTCTTCACGTCTCTTCTACATCAACATGTGTCCCCTCTTCTTCACGTCTCTTCTACATCAACATGTGTCCCCTCTTCTTCACGTCTCTTCTACATCAACATGTGTCCCCTCTTCTTCACGTCTCTTCTACATCAACATGTGTCCCCTCTTCTTCACGTCTCTTCTACATCAACATGTGTCCCCTCTTCTTCACGTCTCTTCTTCATCAACACGTGTCCCCTCTTCTTCATGTCTCTTCTACATCAACATGTGTCCCCTCTTCTTCATGTCTCTTCTACATCAACATGTGTCCCCTCTGTGGAAAGAGACTCTGAAAGCTTCAGGAACAAAGATTCTCTCTCTTTTTCTCCTGATCCATTTATATAAAAACCTGTCTGAAAATGAGCTGATCAGATTTGGGCAACTTAATGATGTCATAACGATTTTAGCATGGGGAGGGACACAAGGAATGAGTGCAGGAATGAGTCATAATAATCCCCAAGATGAGTCAGCATTTTAGCACTTCTTGTGTTTTTCATAATGTGTTTTTGGTACTTTTTTTGACATCATAAGCGTTTGTCACATGGAGAAATCCCATTGGACCAGGGAGATGCTGCCTTCAGGGTCCAACACAGAAATAAGACATCCTTGTACCACTCTAATTTTACATAACGAGTATTTCTTCCCACTGAACAATATCCAATAGTAGATTGAACTTAATATTTCTTTACATTTGACATGCAGATGGTTTATTTATAAGTATATTCTATATAGCATTGTTAGAGGAAACAACTACGCTCTAGCTTCTCTCCAATTGAAGCCTTTTTTAGTTGACATCGAAGCTACAGACTGAAAATTAAACAAGACTTGTGTGTGTTGTCCCACTGGCCTCCACAGAATATATATTTTGGATGGATATCGTCCTTTTGTGGACATACTTTTTTTAAATTAGAAAGTAGGAAACATTCCCATGTCCATGTGGACTATATGTTAGTCAGGTTCATTTGAAATGTCTTTAATCTCACTAACGAACTGGTTGTACTGGTTTTCCTGATGATTATCAATGAGGTCATCTTTATTTACAAACTCAGAGACACCAGAGATGCATCGCTGCACATATGAGAAATAGAGTGGTGCAGGAATGAGTCCTAAAACCAGGAAATTAGTCAGCATTTTAGCACAAATCAATTGTTTTCTGAATGTGTTTCTGGTTGTTATCCTGAAATAAGGTCTGTGGTTAACACAAGCCCAACATTAGCTTAGCGGTGTAGACCTGAAGTCATGTGACCGTGCTGTAGTTCCTTTATAGCCCAACATTAGCCACCTTTAGCTTAGCGGTGGTGACGTGAAGTCATGTGACCTTGCTGTAGTTCCTTTATAGCCCAACATTAGCCACCTTTAGCTTAGCGGTGGTGTCGTGAAGTCATGTGACCTTGCTGTAGTTCCTTTATAGCCCAACATTAGCCACCTTTAGCTTAGCGGTGGTGACCTGAAGTCATTTGACCGTGCTGTAGTTCCTTTATAGCCCAACATTAGCCACCTTTAGCTTAGCGGTGGTGACGTGAAGTCATGTGACCGTGCTGTAGTTCCTTTATGGGCTCAACATTAGCCACCTTTAGCTTAGCGGTGGTGTCGTGAAGTCATGTGACCTTGCTGTAGTTCCTTTATAGCCCAACATTAGCCACCTTTAGCTTAGCGGTGGTGACGTGAAGTCATGTGACCGTGCTGTAGTTCCTTTATGGGCTCAACATTAGCCGCCTTTAGCTTAGCGGTGGTGACGTGAAGTCATGTGACCGTGCTGTAGTTCCTTTATAGCCCAACATTAGCCACCTTTAGCTTAGCGGTGGTGACGTGAAGTCATGTGACCGTGCTGTAGTTCCTTTATAGCCCAACATTAGCCGCCTTTAGCTTAGCGGTGGTGACCTGAAGTCATGTGACCGTGCTGTAGTTCCTTTATGGGCTCAACATTAGCCACCTTTAGCTTAGCGGTGGTGACGTGAAGTCATGTGACCGTACTGTAGTTCATTTATGGGCTCAACATTAGCCACCTTTAGCTTAGCGGTGGTGACGTGAAGTCATGTGACCGTGCTGTAGTTCCTTTATAGCCCAACATTAGCAACCTTTAGCTTAGCGGTGGTGACGTGAAGTCATGTGACCGTGCTGTAGTTCCTTTATAGCCCAACATTAGCCGCATTTAGCTTAGCGGTAGCATAAACGTTGAGACCACTATATTTAGCATTTATTAACTTCTGTCTTCCACTCTCTTTCTGCAGTGCCCAGAAGGAAACCACCAAGAAGGGCAACATTAAGAGAGAGAACAAGGCGTACTCTTACGCTCTAGGAACAGATCATCGAGCTGGAGTTACAGGCGGTAAAGTCACTAACCATCATCTTAGTTTTTTGAGACATTAATCAGTTTTAATTTAGGCATTCTTAGTCTATTATTAGCTAGAACTCACCCCCGTCTGGAGATCCTCAGATTTCCCCATCAAGTCGTCCAGCCTCTCGCCACGGGCAAGGATGCGGTCCACGTTCTGCGTCATGATGTCTTTCACCCCGTCCACCTGGTCCTTCAGGATCTGAACCTTGTCTTTGGGCTCGGGCGCCGCCTCGGCTCCTCCTCGCTCCTGGGACCACACAGAAAAAGAAAAGTAATTCAATGTAGAAATGTGTTGAGGAAAGTAGCATTACACATGGGAGCGGCAGTGTTTTTTTTTAAAAACGCATATATTTACTAAATCTTTAAAAAACCCACTTGTTGCCATGCCGACGTAAAACTTCACTACTTTTATTTAGTCGTTTTATTAGTTTTTGTTGTTTTGTTTCAACCATTTTACTCTGTAGCACTTTGAGTTTTGTTTACTCAAATGAAAAGTGCGCTTATAAATAAAATTGATTATTATTATTATTATTATTATAAACTGTATGGTGTAGGGCTAAAACTACTTTAAAAACAATAATTAAAAAATACTTAAAAGTTGTCAAAAGTTAGTTTTATTGGATTAATTTACAGTAAGTGGAATGTGATATGGGCTAAAACTACAGAATATTTCCATTTTCAATTCATCTTCAATTATTAATCAATAGATTTGATTGTTTAGTCTATAAATGTCTCGTTTTGACAGTCCCACACTTACGGATATTCACTTAGGTATTATGTAAAACAGAAAGAAAGAAGGATATCTCAATTTCTGAGACGTTTAAACAGCATTTTCTGACATAATTGCATGAAAAATACCTTTAACAATAAATGGATTATCAAAATAGTTGTAGCTTATAAAACACCAATTTAAACTTATGAAATATGACCAGGTTACTCAATATAATCCTCAGATCTTATTTATAGCAGTTTTCATGAAGGAGCTATTTAATGTGTACTGAACTAGACCTGCCAGTTTCTCCAAAAAGAATCCCCAAAAAGCTCTTTATTTAAAATGTTGTTTTGAAGAGATGCACTTAGTGTACAACTCTTCGGAAAAGAAGAAGCTTAGCATGTCAAAACTAACAAAAATAATGAATAATCACAAAGCGTAATCAACTTATATCAAAACGACACAACAATCGACTTTAATGCCCTTTTCCCACCAAAGGGCCAGTTTGGAGCTAGTGCTTTTTTTTGTATTCTTGCAAATTACTGCACTTGCACAATTGTATGTTTCTTTATGTCTTCAGTTTATTGCATGTTGCATTATTGAAAGAGACTTCAGATTTCCATTGACAAACTAAGCTGAAGCTGTAACCCTGTAAATGACAATAAAGCCTTTAAGTCTTTGAATCATGAGCTACAGAAACGTGAGCAAACACAGGATAACTTTGTCTAAGAAAATGTCTCAAAGTCGTAAATAAAATCCACATTTGTTTATTATTTCTGCAACTTATTGTAGGAGATGAAGGAGTCTGGATCTTTGCACTTTTATTACGCTGTAGCTTTTGTAAGAATAAAATCCCTTTACTCTATGTTGAGTAATAAGAGGCAGCCATTTCCCATGAGGCAACAGGGCTGTAAACACAACGGTCTCCAGGACACAGAGCAGGTTTTGTTGAGTCACCTGATGTCTCCCTGCTCTCCTGTTACCTCCTCTACTCTGCTCCTTTCATGAACTTACAGAGGCCATTCCCCCGCTCCTGTAGTGTGTTATGTAGTTAGTGTGTTATATAGGTGTTAGTGCATGTCAATGGTCTGCAGAGGCTAACATCCCTCCTTTGTTTACTTCTATAACATACTGACATCACTATTTAACACTCCCGCTCCTATTGGCTAGCGCTCCACATTGTAAGTGATAGGCTAAGGGGCGGGACATCTCTAAGCGGTTGACCAATCATAACAGAGCCGACCAGCTAACCAATCAGAGCAGCTCTGGTTTCAGACAGAGGGTGAAAAGAGGTGCTGCAGCACAGTGTGAGAAACATAAAGAGCTTTTTGAACATTAAAGCATGGAGACAGTAGAGACACTACATACTGATATACACCTGAACATCAGCAGGAGAGGACTCTTTAAAGTAGAGACACTACATACTGATATACACCTGAACATCAGCAGGAGAGGACTCTTTAAAGTAGAGACACTACATACTGATATACACCTGAACATCAGCAGGAGAGGACTCTTTAAAGTAGAGACACTACATACTGATATACACCTGAACATCAGCTGGAGAGGACTCTTTAAAGTAGAGACACTACACACTGATATACACCTGAGCATCAGCAGGAGAGGACTCTTTAAAGTAGAGACACTACATACTGATATACACCTGAACATCAGCAGGAGAGGACTCTTTAAAGTAGAGACACTACATACTGATATACAGCTGAACATCAGCAGGAGAGGACTCTTTAAAGTAGAGACACTACATACTGATATACACCTGAACATCAGCAGGAGAGGACTCTTTAAAGTAGAGGCACTACATACTGATATACACCTGAACATCAGCAGGAGAGGACTCTTTAAAGTAGAGACACCACATACTGATATACACCTGAACATCAGCAGGAGAGGACTCTTTAAAGTAGAGACACTACATACTGATATACACCTGAACATCAGCAGGAGAGGACTCTTTAAAGTAGAGACACTACATACTGATATACACCTGAACATCAGCAGGAGAGGACTCTTTAAAGTAGAGGCACTACATACTGATATACACCAGAACATCAGCAGGAGAGGACTCTTTAAAGTAGAGACACTACATACTGATACACACCTGAACATCAGCAGGAGAGGACTCTTTAAAGTAGAGACACTACATACTGATATACACCTGAACATCAGCAGGAGAGGACTCTTTAAAGTAGAGACACTACATACTGATATACACCTGAACATCAGCAGGAGAGAACTCTTTAAAGTAGAGACACTACATACTGATATACACCTGAACATCAGCAGGAGAGGACTCTTTAAAGTAGAGACACTACATACTGATATACACCTGAACATCAGCAGGAGAGGACTCTTTAAAGTAGAGACACTACATACTGATACACACCTGAACATCAGCAGGAGAGGACTCTTTAAAGTATGATAAATATGCTTAAAGGTGCATAAAGGAATCCGGATAAAGGGCTCTCTGAAATGTGAATCCGTTGAATCGACTCCAAGTCATTTGAATGCAGTTGTAAATGCAAAGCGTGGATTTCATTCATTCATTCATCACTTTAAATCCTCACTGCTCCGGTCCTTATCTAGTCAAATGTGCAACAACAGGCAGTTAGATTTGACACTGATTATGTAAAACAACACTCATATATTCTGCAGGGTTTATCCCTTCCTCTCCGAGTCAGTGTAGCGTACATTAAAAAGGGGTTTTCTAGACTTTTAATGTTTCAAAAACCTCAGAAATCACTATTTTTAAAGCCAAGTTTTGCACTTTGTTGGATTTATTTTGGTGCGAGTTAGACCCATTATCACAGAGTTGTTATTAGCACAATATAAGGCTGCGATCAACAATTATTAAATATAGGTTAATGTGGAAATGATAATGTTGAGTAATCGATTAATCATTTAGTAAATGTCTCGTTTGGTCTTCAAGTGTGAAAACTAACTAGATATTCAATTCAAAACGATATAAAAACCAAGAAAAGCAGCAAATCTCCTCATTTTGAAAACTAAAAATATCATTTTGTGTTCATTTTGGATTTAAAGTTTCAACAGAGTTGGCATTTATTTTTCTGCAGGTCGACTAATAAATTATTTGACTCATCAATGCAGCTCTACAGTAAGGAAGCATATACAAAAACATGATATATATCTATTAACACACTTAGAGCAGCTTTAAACCTAAAATGTTAAACCATAATTAGCTATTTTAAACTACCTTAAAGGTGGGGTAGGTCATTCACTTCAGAAACACTTTTTGTTATATTCCATGGAATGCTCTTAACATCCCGATAGCAATGAATACATTAAATGCTTTGACAATAAATACATTACAAAATATCATCTGTGGAAGCCGTAATACTGTAAAAAGCACGACTAATCATCTGAGCCGGCCCGGCTAAAATAACTGGATGGCCTACCTGCCTGTCAGCCTTCCATCAGGGCACAAACTTATCTCGTGCCCTCATTGGTCATGTGCGCGTTCGTGTGTGTTGGAGGAGGGGCTCTATAAGGAAGGGGCCGATTTTTTTCGGTTGGGTACTTTCAAATTCTAGCGCACTCGAGCTGGTTTCTCCAAAATGACATACCCCACCTTTAAGCCTTCAGTAAAGTATATCCCACAAATATAAGACTGCTAAACTCCTGAGCACTATCTTAATGGTTTTTATTCAATTGTTTTATGTCTTTTATATACATTTATATTGCATTGTTTGAGGAACCCAAGTTTTTCAATGCACAACTATAGCTGTGTAAATGACATAAAACAAATCTATAATAATTCTATGATTTATTTTAGGTGATATATGAACTTTTAAAAATGTATTTTTAGCTCATTTTTCTACCAAATATAAGCCGGGCTATCAAAGTAGCTCAGGATGTAAAAGTTGGAATTTTACCCCCCAAAAAAGTGCACTTGAGGATTTGTGATTTTTTGATTTGATGAAACATAATTAGCTATTTTAAATAGCTACCTTAACATAGCCTTAAGAGCCCGGCTAATACTTGGTATGAAACTGAGCTATTGTTGTGTATATCAGTATGTAGTGTCTCTATTTTAAAGAGTCCTCTCCTGCTGATGTTCAGGTGTTTATCAGTATGTAGTGCCTCTACTTTAAAGAGTCCTCTCCTGCTGATGTTCAGGTGTATATCAGTATGTAGTGTCTCTACTTTAAAGAGTTCTCTCCTGCTGATGTTCAGGTGTATATCAGCATGTAGTGTCTCTACTTTAAAGAGTTCTCTCCTGCTGATGTTCAGGTGTATATCAGTATGTAGTGTCTCTACTTCAAAGAGTTCTCTCCTGCTGATGTTCAGGTGTATATCAGTATGTAGTGTCTCTACTTTAAAGAGTTCTCTCCTGCTGATGTTCAGGTGTATATCAGTATTTAGTGTCTCTACTTTAAAGAGTCCTCTCCTGCTGATGTTCAGGTGTATATCAGTATGTAGTGTCTCTACTTTAAAGAGTCCTCTCCTGCTGATGTTCAGGTGTATATCAGTATGTAGTGTCTCTACTTTAAAGAGTCCTCTCCTGCTGATGTTCAGGTGTATATCAGTATGTAGTGTCTCTACTTTAAAGAGTCCTCTCCTGCTGATGTTCAGGTGTATATCAGTATGTAGTGTCTCTACTTTAAAGAGTCCTCTCCTGCTGATGTTCAGGTGTATATCAGTATGTAGTGTCTCTACTTTAAAGAGTCCTCTCCTGCTGATGTTCAGGTGTATATCAGTATGTAGTGTCTCTACTTTAAAGAGTTCTCTCCTGCTGATGTTCAGGTGTATATCAGCATGTAGTGTCTCTACTTTAAAGAGTTCTCTCCTGCTGATGTTCAGGTGTATATCAGTATGTAGTGTCTCTACTTCAAAGAGTTCTCTCCTGCTGATGTTCAGGTGTATATCAGTATGTAGTGTCTCTACTTTAAAGAGTTCTCTCCTGCTGATGTTCAGGTGTATATCAGTATTTAGTGTCTCTACTTTAAAGAGTCCTCTCCTGCTGATGTTCAGGTGTATATCAGTATGTAGTGTCTCTACTTTAAAGAGTCCTCTCCTGCTGATGTTCAGGTGTATATCAGTATGTAGTGTCTCTACTTTAAAGAGTCCTCTCCTGCTGATGTTCAGGTGTATATCAGTATGTAGTGTCTCTACTTTAAAGAGTCCTCTCCTGCTGATGTTCAGGTGTATATCAGTATGTAGTGTCTCTACTTTAAAGAGTCCTCTCCTGCTGATGTTCAGGTGTATATCAGAGGGAAAAAAATGTAAGTTGTGATGTATGACTTAAATATAACCCTGAGATCAATTTAAAATAATAATATAACTTAAAAGTAAACTATCGAACTAGCTCAGGATGTAAAAGTAGGAATTTTACCCCCAAAAAGTGCATTTGAGAGGGAAATGTGGCACTTTTTACCACTATATCAGAGAGTAAAGTATGTAGTTAAAAACTCTTTATTTAATTGTTTTAATTTTATCTTGCACTGTTTGATTCTAACTTTTTTGAAATGCAAGTTTTATATTATTCCTATTTATGTTTATTTAATCGTTTTATGTTTACCTTATTTTAAATGTCTATTTCTTTCCTGCACTATTTTATTTTGTATTTACAGACGACAACCAGTGAAGAAAGTGTTTTAAAATATGCGGAAAACCACCATTAGTATCACTTAATTAGCGAAATAAAAAGATGCCAATTAATTAAAACCGAATAAAAGAGTTATTTTAAGATTTTGGCCTAAATTAATTCACAATAAAACCTGTATTTCCACCAAAGAGTGTTTGGTTTCTACAGAGAAATAAAGGGACTTTCTCTCAATCAACGCTAAGTTAAAACACACACTTATTAAACTAACTTTATGACATGATTTAAAGTTATTTCATCCATAAAATCCACCTGTTGAGTGTCGCTAAACACGGTGACGGTGAAGAAACAAACAAGCTTCCGCCATTATCACCTACCGGATCAATGTCCATGTTGGTGGAAATAGTCCCGATTGAGCCCCAAAAGGTGGATGAAGTTGGTTCAAAGTAGTTGTTGTTGTTTACAAGTTTTATTCAACTCTTTTTTTAGTTGTTTACAGAGTTTTATGCTCCAACAACAGCGAGCGTTTCCTCTTCTGCCTGACTTCCTGGTTGCTTTTTTTTTTCCTCCTTTCAAAGCAAATTCCTCCGCGTCATGTGTAAAGCGGCCAATAACGTAGGGACTACTTCTTGATTTTCAAAACAAAGCCGGTCTAAAAGTCATGCTGTGTTTTATTATCGTTTGGAAAATGATATATAATCCTTAAAAATGTCAAAAACAAAGCCATCTTTCCTACACTTTATACAATAACACATGAACAGTGATACGACTACAATCACCCCAAATTAAATGGAGTTTGCTGTACGATCCAATTAATTCCATAAAAACAGAAAGCAGCCTCCCCAGATTTATTTTGTAATACTTTCAGGTTCTTCTAAAACACATGCATTGGAGGATCTAAGTGTCTTTGTTATAAATGAAAGGCAGTATTTGATGTGTGTAGGGGACAGGTTACGTAAAGCCGTGTAAATCATTAAAAGCACTTTAAAATTTATTCTGAAAGACACGGATAACCAGTTCAATGATTCCAGCACATGGTGTACTTTTACTCCACTACATGTATTTAATCCCTTTAGTTACTTCACAGATGTGGATGAATGATGTGAAATATAATCAAGTGTTAAATCAGACT
The DNA here is from genome assembly GCF_902827165.1 of Trematomus bernacchii. Lineage (NCBI taxonomy): Eukaryota > Metazoa > Chordata > Actinopteri > Perciformes > Nototheniidae > Trematomus > Trematomus bernacchii. The sequence continues at coordinate 25,888 of NW_022987806.1, read as the reverse complement.
TTAGTTCCACCTGGAGTAAATTCACAAGCTACCCTGCAGTATACAAAGTCATTCAAACTAGCTGCACCTTTACCAGCTTTGAGAACACTTTCATGATCAATCATTATAAAACATATCATATATATTATTCTGAAATGGACCAATCTGCACAATCACTACTTTTACTGTTGCTACTTTCACTATATTTTGATAATACTTTTTTACTTTTACTTGAGGAACATTTTGAATGCAGTACTTTTACTGTAACAGAGTATTCCTACGCTCTGGTACTTCTACTTCAACTTCTTTCACCCCTGACGGACTGTATCTCTGGCTAAAGGTTAGATAAGTGTTTAATGTTGCTCCTCCCTGCAGATCTGCTCTGTCACAGCTGCACCGACTGGTTTCTCCTCCATCAGCAGGGCAGAGCGACACCTTGATACTGAGTCAGACAACTGCTGGGAATCACAAGCAGCTAAAAATAACCCTCTATGAGTCTGCTACAACAACAACAAATATTTGAAAATGTAAGAAAACACTTTATATATCAAGATTAAACAACGTCAGAAATAATACGGCATTGGTTAAAGGGGACCTATCATGCAAAATGCACTTTTGTACATCTTTTATACATGAATATGTGTCCCCGGTGTGTCAGGGAACTCACTAAGTGTCAGAAAACACAACCCTCTCTATTTTCCTCCATACCCAAATCTCTAAAAACGGAGCTGCAACGGATCTGATAAAAACTGATCCAGATTTGAAATTGTTCTGACGTCAGAAACAGGGAGCTCCGCCTATATGGGCAACTCTCCACCTATCAGGGGAAAGGGCCACGACCACAGCCATTGCCGCTCGAAAGCGCTGGAGACGCTGTAGTACATATGCCAGTCCTGTAAGTGGCGCTGTAGTCTGCCACAAAAGCAGCGAAGAAGACTTCTTACAGAATCAGCCCTTGCAAAAACAGGGCTGGAAAAGAGCAAATAGAGCGAAATGAGGCATGGCTAAAATGCATGATCTGTTTGGTATTTTGAAAAAAAAACTTCACAGACATGTTTTATATAGGTATGGCCCTACGATATATTATTAAAATATAGCATGATAGGTCCACTTTAAAGGAGCCATTTGAGAGACATTTTAATTATCATGTCAAAATGTAACATAAAGGGGCCCGCCTTTAGCTTAGCGGTGGTGACGTGAAGTCATGTGACCGTGCTGTAGTTCCTTTATAGCCCAACATTAGCCTCCTTTAGCTTAGCGGTGGTGACCTGAAGTCATGTGACCGTGCTGTAGTTCCTTTATAGCCCAACATTAGCCACCTTTAGCTTAGTGGTGGTGACGTGAAGTCATGTGATCGTGCTGTAGTTCCTTTATAGCCCAACATTAGCCACCTTTAGCTTAGCGGTGGTGACGTGAAGTCATGTGACCGTGCTGTAGTTCCTTTATAGCCCAACATTAGCCACCTTTAGCTTAGCGGTGGTGACGTGAAGTCATGTGACCGTGCTGTAGTTCCTTTATAGCCTAACGTTAGCTGTCTTTAGCTTAGCGGTGGTGACCTGAAGTATTTTCTTTGAAGGCACAAAGAACAGATACAAATTATATATTTCTCAAATATTAAAGGTGGGGTAGGTAATTTTGGAGAAACCAGCTCGAGTGCGCTAGGATTTGAAAATACACAGCCGGAAAAAATCTGCCACTTCCTTCAGACTTCCTTATAGAGCCCCTCCTCCAACACACACGAACGCGCACATGACCAATGAGGGCACGAGATAAGTTTGTGCACAGATGGAAGGCTGACAGGCAGGTAGGCCATCCAATCATTTGAGCCGGGCCGGCTCAAATGATTGGTCGTGCTTTTTACAGTACTACGGCTTCCACAGATGACATTTTTTTATGGATTTTTTTGTCAAAGCACTTCAGATATTCATTGCTATCGGGATGTTAAGAGCATTCCATGGAATATAACAAGAAGTGTATCTCGAGCCGGTTTCTCAAACTTACCTACCCCACCTTTAAAAGCATTTTAACATGAAGTAGGCATTTTTTTAGAAAAAGGTTTTTATTCTTTTGACAATATACATGGGAAACTCTCTTCAAAGGACGAGGAAGATTTCTTAATTTCACACTTTATTTGCTGGAGGATGAATACAAATATTATAAAAACTAAACAAGCGAGAACCACAGAGATAGAACACAGTAAAGAGTTAAGGAGAGAAGGAAGAGGTAACATATTCCCATAATTCATTTCTCCTCAGTGGCCTTGTCTGATGATGATATCCGACATGTCGTCCACCTTCACCAGCTCCAAATTCTGTGAAAAAGACAAAGAATATTCCACATTTTAAACTACAATAAAGGAAATTAATACTTTACATTCTTCAATACATGGCCACACATCTAATACTAAAATGTCCCCTTGTACAATGTTTTAGTAAGCATGTTTGGAACCATTTTCCCCATTTTTTTGTACAAGAAATGCCCCGTTATGTCTTTAAAAGAAAATTAATAGCAGAATACTGTACTGTATATTATAGTAGTAGGGCTTCAACTCCAATTACATGCACATTATTTACTCTCAAATGTATTTGGCATTCCCTTAAATATGATATAAAACAGAAAATCTCCAGACATTTTATTATATTAAGATGCTAAAAACTGCATATTGCATAATAAGTGGGACCCAAACTGTCACTGACCCTCAGCCACATCATAGACTTTATGCATTACATTAATGTTGCATCTTGTTTTTCATTATACATATTTTATACCAATCCTACTTCAACCATATTCAATGTAAATACTGCTATATTCTTTCTTTTTTTTTTGTGTTATTATAGTTTTCTTAAAATAGTTTTCTATCTGTGTTTTTAATTTGTGTTTTACTTGTATGTATGCACCACGACACCTAGTTTAATTCCTCGTATGTGTTACCTACCTGGTGATAAACCTGTTTCTGATTCTGATAATAATAATAGATTACATTTGTATAGCGCCTTTCAAGAGACCTAAGGCCGCTTTACATGGTGAACAAACAAACAAACAAACAAAAGGGGCAAATAACAAAGTAAAAAAATAACGATTCTGATTCTGATAAATATGCATCTATAAAACAAAATGTCACCTTTTCGTTGGCGAGGTGGAGCAGAGCGACGAAGGCCAGCGGCACCGAGAGGTTCTGAGCCATGGTGTTCGGCAGTCTGGACAAAGAGAGAAACACCATGCATTTTACTGAATATTCATCATAGTGTACAAACATGGTGCCTTCAAGGACAATAAGAACAATCTGATGATTACCAGATATTTTTCACAGTGTTTTGTTGGGTTTAACCTGTTAAGCCCGAGAGACCCCGGTACCGGGGCACTGCCGCAACATCTTGCAGGAAACAGTGTCTGAGGGCATGTTCATTTAATAAAACTATGAATGTTTTATATCCATGTAACGGGAAGAAACTCATCTAACTGATCTTTTTTTTTTTTTTTTTCAAAAGAAAACCTACAATGCTAACACTGAGCCTCTGAATTAGCAACGAGCGAAAAATGCTAACACCTTACTGCACCGAAAATCACTCACAAAACCTTATTATTTATCTTTTCACCACATCCAACACATCGATTCACATCGTGAGGTGACACAGAATCTATTGACACCGACATTACCACTGAATTATATGTATTTGCGACGTTATAAGCAAAAACGGACATCAAAACAGGTGACGCTAGGTAGCTAAAAATGCTAACATTTTTACCTTGGCTCTGTAGTCTCTCCAAAGTGGTCTTCAATGGCATTAAAACGATAAAAACGCTGCTGAAGTTAATCCAATGTGTCTGTGTCCCTTTGAAATGATTTCTGATAATCCATAAGCATTAAAACTGCTTTTCCGTTTCCAGATGTCAAAGCTAGAGATAGGTTCACTCTGATTGAAAATTACATGCGCGAAGCCCCCACCTTTTCTCTTCACAACATGTGTGTGTGGGGGACTCCCCCTTCGATTCTATTGGCTCTAACGGTCAGAAAGAGGTGTCAACCATCAAAATCGAGCAAGGGGGGCCAGAGATATGGAAAATCCACCCAAATGACCCCAGAAGTGGTTTCTTTTGGCTAAATCTCTCTAAAAAGGTCAAATGTCACTTGTTTTGCATCAATCTTGATACAGGGTACTTATATGTTGTACTTTGGATTCCTAAAGCTTTTAGTCTACCTTACCATCATCCAAGGGTAGTTTTCACTATAAGTAAAAAATAATTTTTGGACGGACACTATAATTTACAGTTTTTTACTATGTAAAATCTGAATTTTCTTTAAAATAAAAAACATCTATATTGATTCTGACTTTTCTAAATCCAACTCACAGGTTTATCATTACTTTGAGAAAAAAGATTATTAATTTAACCCTTTTAGAAGGGAAGATATGGTCATTTGTTCTGGGAATGTCATTTTCGAGCCTGAGACCTGAAAAACAGGCTCAGGGCTTAACAGGTTAAAAACAAATGACAGATGAGCAAAAACCTGCAGGACTTTTGCCGTGCTCAAAATACAAAATGGAGTCTTCTACAGAGATGGGAGAAGAACTCAAATCTTGTACTTGAGTAGAAGTACTCAGATCTTGTACTTGAGTAAAAGTAGAAGTACTCAGATCTTGTACTTGAGTAAAAGTACTGATAATTACTGTGCGTTAATTATTTTGTTCATACTGCTATTTATTTATAATGTATTATTGTTGTTTTATGTTATATTTCTACTGTTAATTGTATTGTAACCTTTAACTATTGTTGTTGTAATATTACCGTTCTGTTTTGTGCAATTTACTGAGTATAAATAATGGACAACACAAACCTTTTGTCTTTAGTATTTTTGCACTGAATGGAATACAAAGCTGATATTTTGTGAAAAAAGATAATAAAATATCAAATAAACCCTATTCAGCTGGCGTTTCTGAATAATCACGACGGCAGTTTTCTTCATATTTACTGCCAGTTCTTACAGTACTTTTGTACTACGTGCTGCTGTTGTTCTTTAACAGCTCTTATGAAACACATTTTTGAAAAACAACAAAAACAAAACAATGTAATTAAACCCAAAAATAGAAACACCAAGAACATTCTGTACACAAATCTTGTATTTAATTATTTTATACTAAATTTAATTAATTTCCTTTATGTTGTTTTGAGGCAATGGGCACAAGCCTCTTTGTTAGCACACACATCTTTTCTGTTTTTATTAATAAAAAATTCTTTCTGATTAGTGCACTATTTGTGTGTTTTTTGCTACTTAGACACACTTATAATACTTACATTATATACAGATCCGTTGATTTTAATTACATTTGTTGATTATATTTCACATCGTTAATCCAAATCTGTAAAGTAAGTAATGGTATTCAATAAATGTAGTGGAGTTAAAGTACACCATTTACCTCTGAACTGTAGTGGAGTAGAAGTACTAAGAGTAGCATAAAATGGGGATACTCAAGTAAAGTACCTCTAAATTGTACTAAAGTGCAGTACTTTTACTTCCCATCTCTGGTCTTCTATAACCAAGTAGAAACCCTGATCTCGGAATATTAAAATCTGTTAATTTGTTGCTCGTGTTCGTACCTCTGCAGCAGGATCTTTGTGGTCTGACTGAAAGCCTTCTCTCCAAACACTTCTGTTTTCTCCACAGCATCCGTCTCCTGCAGGGACATCAATAAAACACACTGTATTACAACCAGAAACACACATCTCTCAATTCTAGCACAAGAAGTGATTAATTAATAAATCAGTTTTTCAGAAACATGCTGGGCATTTTGAGAAAAAAGTTTGAATAATTTGTGAAGTTTGAATGTTTTGAGAAAAAAGTGTGAAAATAAGTTTGATTTTGAGATTTTTTTTTGAATATTTTGTGAAAAAACGTTTTAATAATTTGAGAAAAAAGTTGTTACAAAAAAATGCTGGAAATTTCCAGAAATTTTTGAAATGTTAAGGAAAAAGTTTGAATATTTTGTGAAAGTACTTTGAATATTTTGGTGAGAAAAGTTTGAATATTTTGAGGGGAAAGTTTGAATATTTTGAGGGGAAAGTTTGAATATTTTGAGGGGAAAGTTTGAATATTTTGAGGAGAAAGTTTGAATATTTTAAGATAAAAAGTTTGAAAATGTGTGAAAAAAAGTTTGAATATTTTGAGATTTCTTTAAAGGTAGGGTAGGTAAGTTTGAGAAACCGGCTAGAGATACACTTTTTGTTATATTCCATGGAATGCTCTTAACATCCCGATAGCAATGAATATCTTAAGTGCTTTGACAATAAATCCATAAAATAAATGTCATCTGTGGAAGCCGTAGTACTGTAAAAAGCACGACCAATAATTTTAGCCGGCCCGGCTAAAGTAACTGGATGGCCTACCTGCCTGTCAGCCTTCCATCTGTGCACAAACTTATCTCGTGCCCTCATTGGTCATGTGCACGTTCGTGTGTGTTGGAGGAGGGGCTCTGTAAGGAAGTGGCAGATTTTCTCCGGTTGTGTATTTTCAAATTCTAGCGCACTCAAGCTGGTTTCTCCAAAATTACCTACCCTACCTTTAATATTTTGTGAAAAAAAGTTTAAATATGTTGAGAAAAAAAGTTGTTACATTTTCTGAAAAACAAGATCTGAATTTCTGGACATACCAGAAATGTTGGAATCTTTTAGGAAAAAGTTTGAATATTTTGTGAAAGAAGTTTAAATAATTTGTGAAAAGATTATATTTATTTTGAGCAAAACATCTGAATGTATACACCTGAAGATGCAAAGTAAACCTTTGAGTGTTTTTTTACCTGCGACGGTTTGTCGGGGCTCTCGGTCAGGAGGCTCCACATGCCGTTCTTCAATCTCTTCATGTCCATCTTCTTCGCCGTTTTAGCGTAATTTATCTCTATCTTGTTGACCTGAAATACAGAAAGCAAACATGTAATGTTGGGAAAATACTGAATGTCCTCTTCCAACATGAGAGTAACATGATAACAAAGGTATCCCAACTGTAGCTGTGTACATGACAGGATGTCTGATTACCTAGAAGAGCATCAGGACTGTTTGAGGCATATGATAGCTATGTGATTAACATGATGATTCAGCCTCTATGGAGATAGACATATGACAAGCATGATCATTTCTGACGTGGAGCTAATCTGAAGTAAACATTGAACACTGCTTTCTATTCCTCCATCTTGTGACTGTGTAACTCCCTCTCTTGGATATCAGCATGTGAAGGACACTGTTCAGGAACTAGTTGATGCTCTGTATGTGATGACTACTTCCATTCTGGAGAGGATCAGAGATACATGGATCCTGAGATTGAAGCTCAAGCCGGTGACCAGTGATATTTTTCTAACATGTAACTACAAGTAAGGGTCAGGAAATATATATCAAGATACTTGTCTGGGGTTTCAACGCCTTGTTTAAAGTGGACCTATCATGCTATATTTGAATAATATAGTGTAGGACCATACCTATATAAGGCATATTTATACTTTTTTTTTCAAAATACCAAACAGATCATGCCTCATTTCGCTCAATTTAAAAATGTCTAGCTCTGGGCAGATTCTGTGAGAACAGCACCATCTACAGGCCTGGCATATGTACTACAGCGTCTCCAGCGCTTTCGAACGGCAATGGCCGTGGCTGTCTCCTCCTGATTGGTGGAGTTGGCCCAATAGCCGTAGCGCCACCGTCCTGACGTCAGGACAGTGTTCAAATCTGGATCAGTTTTTATCAGATCCGTTGCAGCCCCTTTTTTAGAGATTTGGGTATGGAGGAAAATAGAGAGGGTTGTGTTTTCTGACACTTGGTGAGTTCCCTGGAACACCGGGGACACATATTCATGTATAAAAGACGTACAAAAGTGCATTTTGCATGATAGGTCCCCTTTAACATTAAATGCAAGGATTTTACAGACTTATTCTCCTAGATTTTACAGATCGAGGTAATTTTTGCTATAAAAAGACGATTTTATTATTACATTGCTTTTTACTTTAAGAGCTTTTTCGAGGCAAGAAGAAACAAAAAAAAATGCTTTACATGACCCATTGTTTGTTTGTTTTTAACTTACAAGATATTGTTGTTCTCTATAAAATTCCCACACTTTAAAAGGATTTCAAAGATGTCCTAAAATATTGGTGACGGTATTATTTTATACAATATAAAGATAACACCTATTTTAACTAAATGAACACTAGTTTAAGGGAACATATGTTAAGAAATATTTAAATTTTTAAACAGGGATGTGTTTATTGGCTACAAATAGGAGAAAGTGTGTATAAAGAAATGTATTTTTCAATGTGTAGCCTGCCTAATATTGTAGTTTAATTGTAAATGCTATGTGATTGCACTCACATCTGCACACTAATGTAAATATATGTAACATGTTCATACAAATACTCAACTATTTACTGTGATATCTTGTTTCAATAGTGACTTTATCACTTTTTCTTTGCTGTATTATTATTATTGTAATTTGTATTCTATTTTTATCTTTACATTGTGTGAATAAACGCCTGCATTTCCCCAAGGGTATAAATAAAGCTCCAAATTATCTGATCCATTCTCTGAGATAATTCCAGTGAAGTAAATAAATTAGATTTTTGTGTCGTAACTATATTATTAAAACATCTTTTGAGCATTAAAGCCCGGCACTGACCCGATGCGGCTCCGGCACCAAATCCTGCTCCCCGTAGGTGGTGATTTCCTCCAGAGAGGGGGGGGGCAAGCTTTCTGCTGAAGGGTCGTCTGCAAACCCTTCAGCGTCATCATCACTGTCTCCACCCTGCAGAGGAAGACGGACACACACACACACACACACACACACACACACAATTAGACCTGTTGCAGAGGCAAAGTTAGATTTTGGACGTTGTTACATTTTCAGATTTTTTGGGGAGAAATTTTAGGAATAAAGTTTGAATATTTTGAGAAAAAAGTTAGAATATTTTGAGATTTTTTTGGGGAATATTTTGTGAAATAAAATTCAAATAATTGGAGAAAAAAGTTGTTACATTTTCAGAAAAACATGTTGAACATTTTAAGGGAAAAGTCTGAATATTTTAAGGGAAAAGTTTGAATATTTTAAGAGAAAAGTTTGAATATTTTGAGATATAAATCAGAGAGGCAAAGTTAGATTTTTGGACGTTGTTACAAGGAGAAGAGCTGGAATATTAAAAAGATGTCTGATGATAATCCTCTATCATTAGATCCTCATGATATCATAAACAGGCTTGGGGAGGAACTGGTTTTAATAAAAACATATTGAATGTAAAGAAATATAAGAAGCAGTTCAGACCTGGAGACCTGGACAGAAGTTGGCCGTGTCGTTGGCGTTGTTGTAGTCGTAATCTCCGATTCCTTCTCCCACCTCTCCTGACAGCCTCTTCTGGCCCTCCTGAGTCAACTATAGGTACAAAAACAAGATATTAAAACACAAAAACATGATACCTGAGGCCTGTACTACGAAGCTGGTTCAACCTAACCTGGATATGTTGGAGTTAGCCGGTTGGCCCAATCCAAAACATACGCGCTCTCGCTAAGCTGTACTACGACGCTGGTTATCAAGTGGATCGCTCAAGCCAGCCGTGTCCTATCTAGTTAGGTGCGCGTTCACATGAAAGGGGTGGTATTTGGAGCATTCGACCAATCACAAACATGGACAAGCGTACTGACAGCGAAGGGTCATACTTCCTGAATGAAAAGTGAACTTTAATATTAGTCAAATATGAAGAAGTTAAACTTTAAACATCCATGACTTAAACACTGTATCCAGGATAAAAGCCACATAGCTGCACCTGCAAGGTGAATACAGCTGGTAAAAGAAAAAGCGTTTGAATGCGTACATTAACAGGTTTATGAAATCACTGCCCCGTCCAAGACACGAGTGGATCTGACTTTAATTACATTTGACTCGAGTGTTTCGTCAACTTAATGTAGGGCTGTGCAATTAATCGTATTTTAATCGCAATTACGATTTTGGCCTGCCACAATTACGAAAACAACATAATCGAAAAAAACGATTATTTTTGCTTTGCTAGGTTGTGACAGTGCACTGCAACATATTTGATCAAATGTGTTTGTATTTATCATATTTATATATGTTTAGTAGCTTGTTGAAGTGCGCTCCAAAATATTTGTTGATCTTGTTTATTGGTATTTATTATTTTGATATTATTTCTTTAAATGTATCATTTATTTAATTTATTTTTGTATTGGTTTTTCAGTTGAATTATACGCTCAGGGAAATCAACAGTTAAAAAGATACTGTGCAAATTATTATTTGTATTTAAAAGTTCAATAAATGGATGTTTTCAAAGCCATGAATAATCGTATTTAATAATCGTGATATCAATTATTGACCAAAATAATCGTGATTATGATTTTTGCCATAATCGCACAGCCCTAACTTAATGTGTTGCTTAAAATAATACTTCTGCATACAGTATGTGACACTGTGAGTGTTGCACGGCCAGATACGGCTCAAGAAGCTGACTCAGATAAGGAAATATATGATACATTATGATGTGATATGATATGAATGATAATGGCACACATCGACGTCTGCACTCACAGTGCCGCGGACTGTACTTAATGTTACTCTGATCCGGTTACTTATGTCGTGGCAGATATTTAAGTAAGCTTTCTTAACGCTAATGTTCTAATAGTCAGATTGCTCTGAAGATGGGAGGGGATATTCTATTAATTTTCACGTTCACACAGTCAGTTGATTTTGGCCGGCTGTCTTTCCTGCAACGGCAGTTTTTCTGTATTTCCTCTATCCTGTAATATGACTTGATCGCTTTAAACTCCGCACACGGAGCTCTGATTGGTCAGCAGGCGGTGCTTTCACTGAGTTGATCTCTTAGCCTGCCACCCTGAAGTCAGCCGGCTAAGCGAAAATCCGGCTTCGTAGTACAGGCCTCTGGAGTATTTTTGGATCCTGTTGTATTTTTGACTTTTTATTTTTTTAATTATCCAGAATATTGTATATTTTTTTGTTGATATTTCATATAAGATATCATATTTTTCATTTTATTTTTAATTGTTAATTCTCTTTTCGACTTTTTAAAGAATTTAAAGTATTGTATTATAAAGTCTGATCATTAAAGTATCTATCCATCTATCCATCCATTTGTCTATCTATCCATCTATCCATCTATCCATCTATCCATCTAACCAGTTACAGATATTCAGAGCACATTATATGATAACTGTAGCATGTATAAACTTTCTGGAAGTCAAATTTAGAATAAAAAGCAGACAACAATTAGAATTATACAACATTTGTCTGATGTTTGCGTGGACTTAATTGATGAATAATGTCACGCACTGGTTACCGGTGTCCTTCAGAAGTGCTTTTAATCATTTACATAACCTTGCCCCGACATATTTAAGTGGCTGTCTCTCATTTTATCAACCTGCAAGGACACTAATCCTCCAATGCTTCACTTTTAAAAGTATCTAGAGTGCTTTACAAGAAAACTGGAGAGGCTGCTTTCTGTTTTTATGGCCCCAAACCATTTGATCTTTGAACAGCAACCTCAATTGGAATTTTTAAAAAGTAAATTAAAGACCTATCTTTTTGATTTGGCTTATCATTTTTAGTAGTATTGTATTGTTTTTACATATTTTGATTATGTTCCTCATTTGTTATTGTCATTTTTTTGTCATACTCTATAAAGCACTTTGGGCTGTGAGTCAAATTTAGAATAAAAAGCTGACAACCATTATGCGACATTTTTGCTGATATTTACTTGGACTTAATTGATGAATAATGTCAAGCTTCAGCCAACAGTTGACTGTATTTCTGAAGGGGATGTGTGTGTTTTATTGCGTGTCGACCTTTGACCTTTCACTCACCGAGCTGGAGGGCTTGAGGTTGAGCTGGGACAGGCTCTCTGGGGGAAACTGGAAGTCTGCGGGCAGAGTGGTCTTCTTGTTGCTCACACTGAGGGCAGACTTACTGATGGTGGTGGCCGCCTGAGAAGAGAGGAAGTAGGACATGTGAGATTGGAGATACTGGTATCATATGAAACTAGATCAGTGTTTCTCATGCCAAGGACCACTTGACCAATAATAAAAAACACACACGGACCACCGAACTCCCCAAATATCCAAAAACAATAGGCCTGCTTACCACTCCAACAGTTTATAACAAATTACAGCCTCACCTTCTCTGTATCGCCTCGTTCATACATTAAATCAACAATACAAATACAACCACAGATTCTACAAGTATTTCCTTCATATGTAATTTTAAATGCTCAGCTTTTACACCTCATATGAAACGTAGACTACATTTATTACGGAGTTTATGTCCGAATATCTTTGGCTACTGAGAGAAATGCAAAATGCACCGCTTTTAGTACGACACAAACCTCCGCTGTGGATTTTCTAAATAGAAAATACAGTAAAGCTATGGTTGCAGTCCCAAGTTTAACATGAATTCAACGATAAACACAAGTTAATTATTTACAGTGTTCCATTTATTTAGCATTGTTTACGCACTGCGTGTCTCTGTTACCACCTATACAAGTCACTTTTAAACAATTTGAGAAACACTTTGAATGTATTATTTACATTTTACCAATATACTCACGGACCACTAGGGGTCGCTCACGGACCACATATTGAGAAACACTGAACTAGATAGTGGCAGGAGGCTAAATACAGCTACAAATAGCACAGGGGGGTTTCTGTATACCGAGATCTCTCCCTACAACGCTGAAATGTAATCCCACAATGCAACAGTGGATATATTTTGTGTCTGGCTCTTACTCTGGTGGTGCGGAAGAACGCGTCGAAGTTGACGTCATCATTGAAGTCGATCTCCACCGTCTTCTTGGGTTTCCTTTTACGCGGCTCCTTGTCGGGCATATGGTCCACTGTAAAAGATAGAGTACATTTTAAAAAACCCAGAAAGGTGGTTTCTACTTCTTACATTTTGAACCCAAATACCTGTACTTTCTACTTCTTACATTTTGAACCCAAATACCTGTACTTTCTACTTCTTACATGTTGAACACAAATACCTGTACTTTCTACTTCTTACATTTTGAACACAAATACCTGTACTTTCTACTTCTTACATGTTGAACACAAATACCTGTACTTTCTACTTCTTACATTTTGAACCCAAATACCTGTACTTTCTACTTCTTACATTTTGAACCCAAATACCTGTACTTTCTACTTCTTACATGTTGAACACAAATACCTGTACTTTCTACTTCTTACATTTTGAACACAAATACCTGTACTTTCTACTTCTTACATGTTGAACACAAATACCTGTACTTTCTACTTCTTACATGTTGAACACAAATACCTGTACTTTCTACTTCTTACATTTTGAACACAAATACCTGTACTTTCTACTTCTTACATTTTGAACACAAATACCTGTACTTTCTACTTCTCTTCTTACATGTTGAACACAAATACCTGTACTTTCTACTTCTTACATGTTGAACCCAAATACCTGTACTTTCTACTTCTTACATGTTGAACACAAATACCTGTACTTTCTACTTCTTACATGTTGAACACAAATACCTGTACTTTCTACTTCTTACATGTTGAACCCAAATACCTGTACTTTCTACTTCTTACATGTTGAACACAAATACCTGTACTTTCTACTTCTTACATGTTGAACCCAAATACCTGTACTTTCTACTTCTTACATGTTGAACACAAATACCTGTACCTTCTACTTCTTACATTTTGAACACAAATACCTGTACTTTCTACTTCTTACATTTTGAACCCAAATACCTGTACTTTCTACTTCTTACATGTTGAACACAAATACCTGTACTTTCTACTTCTTACATTTTGAACACAAATACCTGAACTTTCTACTTCTTACATGTTGAACACAAATACCTGTACTTTCTACTTCTTACATTTTGAACACAAATACCTGTACTTTCTACTTCTTACATTTTGAACACAAATACCTGTACTTTCTACTTCTTACATGTTGAACACAAATACCTGTACTTTCTACTTCTTACATGTTGAACACAAATACCTGTACTTTCTACTTCTCACATGTTGAACACAAATACCTGTACTTTCTACTTCTCACATGTTGAACACAAATACCTGTACTTTCTACTTCTCACATGTTGAACACAAATACCTGTACTTTCTACTTCTCACATGTTGAACACAAATACCTGTACTTTCTACTTCTCACATTTTGAACACAAATACCTGTACTTTCTACTTCTTACATGTTGAACTCAAATACCTGTACTTTCTACTTCTTACATTTTGAACCCAAATACCTGTACTTTCTACTTCTTACATGTTGAACACAAATACCTGTACTTTCTACTTCTTACATGTTGAACTCAAATACCTGTACTTTCTACTTCTTACATTTTGAACACAAATACCTGTACTTTCTACTTCTTACATGTTGAACACAAATACCTGTACTTTCTACTTCTTACATGTTGAACCCAAATACCTGTACTTTCTACTTCTTACATGTTGAACCCAAATACCTGTACTTTCTACTTCTTACATGTTGAACACAAATACCTGTACTTTCTACTTCTTACATTTTGAACCCAAATACCTGTACTTTCTACTTCTTACATGTTGAACTCAAATACCTGTACTTTCTACTTCTTACATGTTGAACCCAAATACCTGTACTTTCTACTTCTTACATGTTGAACACAAATACCTGTACTTTCTACTTCTCACATGTTGAACACAAATACCTGTACTTTCTACTTCTCACATGTTGAACACAAATACCTGTACTTTCTACTTCTCACATGTTGAACACAAATACCTGTACTTTCTACTTCTCACATTTTGAACACAAATACCTGTACTTTCTACTTCTTACATGTTGAACTCAAATACCTGTACTTTCTACTTCTTACATTTTGAACACAAATACCTGTACTTTCTACTTCTTACATGTTGAACTCAAATACCTGTACTTTCTACTTCTTACATTTTGAACACAAATACCTGTACTTTCTACTTCTTACATGTTGAACACAAATACCTGTACTTTCTACTTCTTACATGTTGAACACAAATACCTGTACTTTCTACTTCTTACATTTTGAACACAAATACCTGTACTTTCTACTTCTTACATTATGAACCCAAATACCTGTACTTTCTACTTCTTACATGTTGAACACAAATACCTGTACTTTCTACTTCTTACATTATGAACCCAAATACCTGTACTTTCTACTTCTTACATGTTGAACACAAATACCTGTACTTTCTACTTCTCACATGTTGAACACAAATACCTGTACTTTCTACTTCTTACATTTTGAACACAAATACCTGTACTTTCTACTTCTTACATGTTGAACACAAATACCTGTACTTTCTACTTCTTACATGTTGAACACAAATACCTGTACTTTCTACTTCTTACATGTTGAACTCAAATACCTGTACTTTCTACTTCTTACATTTTGAACACAAATACCTGTACTTTCTACTTCTTACATGTTGAACCCAAATACCTGTACTTTCTACTTCTTACATGTTGAACCCAAATACCTGTACTTTCTACTTCTTACATGTTGAACACAAATACCTGTACTTTCTACTTCTTACATGTTGAACACAAATACCTGTACTTTCTACTTCTTACATGTTGAACCCAAATACCTGTACTTTCTACTTCTCACATGTTGAACACAAATACCTGTACTTTCTACTTCTTACATGTTGAACACAAATACCTGTACTTTCTACTTCTCACATGTTGAACACAAATACCTGTACTTTCTACTTCTCACATTTCCCAAACAGGCTGGTTCCTTTAGTTTGAATGTGTGTTTGGTGGCGTGATCATTATTATTTAGAGTCATTGCGTGCCTATTGATTTGAACACGATCCGTGTATCCATCATTTCCTGGTCTTCTCTAAAGAAGAGGGACCAATGAAAACGTTGTCATGTTGCCGTTGTTCAGCATGGAAACATTCATTAGCTAACAATGACATTATTGTTCTATTAATATAAAGGGAGGTCAGGTACTCTTTAAAACAGCCTTTTATATTAATAGAACAATAATGTCATTATCTAACAATGACATTATTGTTCTATTAATATAAAAGGGAGGTTATATTTGATATTAATTTCCACTCACGCTTGTGTTTGGGTTTGAACTGCCAGTACCCGGGCCCGGCCCAGGCGGCCATGGTTCTGGGGCTGAAGTAGGAATACTCTCTGGGCTGAGAGGACAGCTGCATACACATGGTGGCGATGTCTCCCTCTCCGATGGGAATAACGTCCCTGAAGCGACAACACAGCAGCATGAGGACACATTAAACAGTACACACACACACACACACACGAACCCTTTTTGCATGATCTAAATGGATTAAATATCTACGTGTGATCCACCGAAACCAATATTTTCCAATGAGCATCCAATGAATCAGGATTCTGTTAACGAGGCTGGATTGTTTGTATTTTAACCCTTTCAGTATGGCCTAATGAATTAAATATGTGAGCCTGAGATTATACAAAATACAATCAAACAAATCAGTCTGTAGTCTGTGATAAAAGGGTAAGTGTCTCTACTCCTCATTAGAAAACAAATATAACTGTTCAATCATAAAATCCCCGATCTTACTGCGCGCTGTCGAAGCCGGAGTTTATACAAATCTTATCAAATATAGCACCTCAGAAAAGTAAAATAACTATATCTCTTGACACCTTTAAAAAGCCCTCAAGTCCCACCTATTTGCCAAGGCCTTCTGCTCCTAGTTTATTTGTTTTACCATTTGTCTGACTGTTTTTCTGTAAAGCGACCTCGAGTCCCCTGAAAGGCGCTATATAAATGTAAGCAGTTATTATCATTATAAATGAATACACTTATCTGATACACCCGATGTCTCTTAAGCCCCTTTTTAACCCCAGTAACTTTCCCAGGGGGCTAGGAAACGTTTGAGGTGTTTCAACCACAGTGACCAGGGTCTGAAATACTTCTGCAGACATGTTATCATAAAAGAGCTATGGATAGTATGTTTAGGGGTGGCGTTGGCAACGAAGATCTTACCTCCCGCTGCCAGATCCAGACGCCTCGCAGCGCTCCTTGAACTCCTTCCCTCTTTCCTCACAGTCGGCATCGTCGTAGTCGGCGTCAAAGTCGGGTCCGTCGTCCTCCTCGGGCTCCGGCTCAGCGTTCACATCGAACACGTGGTCGCCCTGCTGCATCTTCTCCAGCAGCTGGTTCTTCGTCTGCAGGGAGGTTCACAGGGTCGGGATTATTACGATGCTCGAATACCTTTGGAAATATGTTTCTAATTTAATTTATAATATAAGGTTTGGTGGTTTCTCTGACCTGCTCAGGGTCCCAGCTGGTGAAGGAGAAGTCCTGCAGCGACGGGCAGATGGAAGTTTTCTCTTTGGAGCGCTGAAGTCCAGCTGCAGGAAACACACAGAGATGATGTTATACTGAGGAATAGATAACACTTAATGGAAGTGGAGTGGTGCAGGAATGAGTCCAAAAACCCAGAAAATAGTCAGCCTTTTATCCCTTCCTGTCCACAGGTCAATGCTTTCTGAATGTGTTTATGGTTGTTTTCTTGAAATAAGGTCAAGAGATGTTTCTCCTACGACAAAAAATGCACCAGTAAATACCCCACTGGTGAATTTAAAAATGGAGGTTGCTAACAAGTGTCATCACGCCCAACATTAGCCACCTTTAGCTTAACGGTGGTGACGTGAAGTCATGTGACCGTGCTGTCAGAGTTCCCGTTAGCCGGTAATTACCGGTAAAATATGCTGAAGACCGGCAAATCTAAATCTCTCCGGTCAAAATGTCCGGTCAAAATAATTTTCCCTTAGCGCAATACCGCATCAGTTGCGCCACTTATGTGACAGACAAGAAGAGTATGTGACAGACAAGAAGAGTATGTGACAGACAAGAAGAGTATGTGACAGACAAGAAGAGTATGTGACAGACAAGAAGAGTACGTGACAGACAAGAGGGGTACGTGACAGACAAGAAGAGTACGTGACAGACAAGAAGAGTACGTGACAGACAAGAAGAGTACGTGACAGACAAGAAGAGTACGTGACAGACAAGAAGAGTATGTGACAGACAAGAAGAGTATGTGACAGACAAGAAGAGTATGTGACAGACAAGAAGAGTATGTGACAGACAAGAAGAGTCTGTGACAGACAAGAAGAGTACGTGACAGACAAGAAGAGTACGTGACAGACAAGAAGAGTCTGTGACAGACAAGAAGAGTCTGTGACAGACAAGAAGAGTACGTGACAGACAAGAAGAGTACGTGACAGACAAGAAGAGTACGTGACAGACAAGAAGAGTACGTGACAGACAAGAAGAGTATGTGACAGACAAGAAGAGTATGTGACAGACAAGAAGAGTCAATTCTAATGTCTCACACGTAACGTGGAGAAAGAGTGTCCTGTATGGGTTGATTGTGCGTTGATCTGTTGGTAATGCCTCTGGGTTCCGGTGGGCATGTAAACAAATGCATAATTATACGCAATACTTATGGCCTCACCCAGTTGCATAGCGACGCTTATTGTTTAGGTGTCTTTTAATAAGCAGGTAGTCATATCATTAGCTAGAACAAGCTAGAACTGATCGATATGGACATAAACGCAAGTGAAGTCTAATCTGACGGGAGAGAGAGACCAGCTGCTGCTGACGAGTCGACACGCAGCTCTGCATGATCACCTGCAGCGGTGAGCGGAGCAAAACACACACTTCAGGTTAGAATATCACACGTAGCTATTTTAATTACCTCTCAAACTACCTGAACTAGTTATAGATACGTTTAGTTTTACTGTCGGGTCACTCATTACTGGATCCGCGAGCTGTCAGGAGAGGGGGAGAGCGCTCCGTTTATTATTCCCGCGTTTTTGTAAGTTACTGTACACGTTTGAATAATGTAGTTAATCTACTATAATTAGTTTGCTTAATATCGAATCATATCAATTTGTTTTAAAGCTCAATAAATAACAAAGAAGAAGATTTCAACTTTAACGGACATGTTGACCGGCAAAAAAATATTCTAACGGGAACTCTGCGTGCTGTAGTTCCTTTATAGCCCAACATTAGCCGCCTTTAGCTTAGCGGTGGTGACGTGAAGTCATGTGACCGTGCTGTAGTTCCTTTATAGCCCAACATTAGCCGCCTTTAGCTTAGCGGTGGTGACGTGAAGTCATGTGACCGTGCTGTAGTTCCTTTATAGCCCAACATTAGCCGCCTTTAGCTTAGCGGTGGTGACGTGAAGTCATGTGACCGTGCTGTAGTTCCTTTATAGCCCAACATTAGCCACCTTTAGCTTAGCGGTGGTGACGTGAAGTCATGTGACCGTGCTGTAGTTCCTTTATAGCCCAACATTAGCCACCTTTAGCTTAGCGGCGGTGACGTGATGTCATGTGACCGTGCTGTAGTTCCTTGATAGCCCAACATTAGCCACCTTTAGCTTAGCGGCGGTGACGTGATGTCATGTGACCGTGCTGTAGTTCCTTGATAGCCCAACATTAGCCACCTTTAGCTTAGCGGCGGTGACGTGATGTCATGTGACCGTGCTGTAGTTCCTTGATAGCCCAACATTAGCCACCTTTAGCTTAGCGGCGGTGACGTGATGTCATGTGACCGTGCTGTAGTTCCTTGATAGCCCAACATTAGCCACCTTTAGCTTAGCGGTGGTGACGTGAAGTAATGTGACCGTGCTGTAGTTCCTTTATAGCCCAACGTTAGCTTTTTACTTCACAAATCATAAAGTGTCGTAGTATGTGGAGATTATCCTGCTGAACTAACAGATAAGTATCATAAACGATGAAATCATTTCTTATTATATCCTATTGGCTTTTTATGGAGGGAACCAGATAGATGCTGCCTTCAGGGTCATATCATATCTCATCCATGCACATTATTGAAGCTTTTAAATGTTTTCTTTACCCATGAAGGGGGATGCAGGGACGGTCAGGGGTCGGGGGGGAGAGTAGGAGGGAGTGGACTGCAGCAGGGTCATGTTGGAGGGAAACAGCAGCTCGCAGCGACTGTTCTGACAGAAGAGGACGGACAGGAAGACGCCCGCCGTGCTGCTCTCATCGAACGAGGCGGCCATTCTCTGAAACATGGGGTCCACCTGGGGGGAAGAGAGATTTATTAATATAAGTCAAATGAAAACAGGAGCAAGGTCAAAACATATTATATATTGCACTCAAACAGAGTCCAGAGTAAAATGTCCTTCATATATGTTGGTTATCTGAACATGAGGATCAGTGAAAGGGGATTTAAATCTCTCAAAGCTCCTGAGATGATAGCCGACTGACCCACGTCTAAACATTTATCTTACTCATCACAAGCAATCAGTCATTATTCAGCAGATATTTAAATGTTTTTGAAGTTTTCACCACTGATTGAATATTAAACTGGTCTCATAAATGATGGAAAAAGAGGAACTCAACCTGGAAATACCATTTAAAATATTCATTTTGAGTGTAAATAGGTCAAATTAGATCGATAACGGATTGAACAATGATGCAAAATGCTTGATTAATACCAGAAGATAACCACAACAACAAGCAAACTTAAGGGAACACAACGCGATAGCAGGAGACCGAATAAAACCCACCGTTACCTTGAGTGTAATATCGGGGCTCAACGCTAACTTTTAAAAGTGGTTGCCAGGCTGGTTGCCAGGCATCAGCTTTTGGTTGCCAAAACTGAAAATACAGTTGCCATTTTTAGTCACCTTATATTTTAAATAATTAAGATACTATACCGTTATACATCAACTTAATAATGAAAATGTGACACAAAAGAATGTTCAAATGCTTTACAATAAGTAATTAACACAATTATTTGAAACTTAAGTGGTAGTAAACTTGTCCACCCTCAATTGCTGGTATACAAAATACCAGTAGTGCAGCTGTTGTTATGTTCTTCACAGATCCCTCACAAATGAATTGAGCAAGTCACTAGTTTCTTGGTCATCTGTTGTCTCCCTTTCAAATGTGGGTTTCTTGACCTTTGTGCTGACCCCCACCATAGATCCATTGGCCCTTCAGCATTGAAGTCTTGACCTTTGTGCTGACCCCCACCACAGATCCACTGGCCCTTCAGCATTGAAGTCTTGACCTTTGTGCTGACCCCCACCACAGATCCACTGGCCCTTCAACATTGAAGTCTTGATTGGCCAGACTAATACATTTCTAATGTTAAATAAATGAAAACCATTCACAGTTAAGAATTAGATATTAATTATTAATGCTGTAAATTACCTTTAATATGTCTAACTATATTTAAAATGTGTTACCTTTTTATAGAAGTGATTATATTTGTATGCCAATATTTTCCTATGGTAAAGTTTCGTTTAGCACTTTTATTTTGGTAGTAATAAGATCGGGACTCTTATTTTGAAGGAACTTTTACCGGAAGTGAATGCACAACGGAGGAGAATATACTTATATTTCGCCTCCCAAGACTTTACACATTTCCTCTTTGCTTTCGTTCGGGTTCATCTTGCGCTATATCAGTTGAATCACTTTGGACATTCGTTTGAGATGTTGACGGGTTGGCCGAACTTTTTACCCCACAGTCAAACAACTTAATTTGCTTCGCCATTTTTTGTAAAACAAACACACCACGCACGCGAGTAAATGTGCATCGCTTTCTGGCTCCGTAATCACACCAATGCACGTGCAACATAAGTATCAGGTTCCGACTGGTCACAACAATAATTAAATATCACTCTTAATACAACAAATAATTAACATTTATCTATTTTGGGGTGCACATTTAGCGGTTTGCTGTCCTTATTTCTTTATGTTAAAAAGTGGTTGCCACTGATGGCAACCAAAGGCCAAGAAGTGGTTGACATTTTTTCTGAATGGATGCCAATGGCCACCATTACTGTCGAGCCCTGAATATATACTTATATACTAGGAAATATAGTATTTACTACCGTTATCTTCCAGCTACTATCCCACATTACTTTCTCAGGAATCCTGAAGTCAAATGTAAAACCTTTTAAGACCTTTTTTAAGACCCTTTCCATACATTTTAAGACCTCATCGCCACTTTGAGTTCTAACCGGTTACATTGGCGACACATTTTACCTCACATTTACTATATACAGTATTGATTGTCCTTCCTCCTTATCTTCCAACCATTTGGACGCAGACTTGCATTTCCCCATAACGATGTTGTTTAACAACCGGCGTAAACGGACCTTCGCACGCTATCAAGCAGTGAGTGTGCGATGTCCTGTTCAGATGACGTCAAATCCAACGGGATGCCATAAATAAACTACACAGAATCACACTACACACCTACGCAATCATTACATTCAGGCAGACTGTAGAATACAACCTCTTTGGACAATTTATATACTTATTGGAAACTAGCTACAACATGTAATACCTTGGAAAATGCCGTTTAATTATTTTTAATAGCCTTCATTTTCACTAAATTGATCAACTTTGAATACTTTTTAAGACCCCGCGGACACCCTGCTTCTACTTACTTAATTTTCTTTCTTTATGCTGCTACTTAACTTGTTACTTTAAAAAGGGAATATGTAATTATTATTTGATTTAAAATGATTATTATATGTGCTTGCCGCTTTACTAAATACTGTTTATTATTTTGCTGTAACGAGGTAAAACTTCCCTCTGTGGGACTAATAAAGGAATAATTCTGATTCAAATTATATATATCTCAAGGTAATGTAAGTACACAACTCGACAGAATATCGAACATATGTCAAGTCGGGTTTTTTTAAATATATTTTAATGCAGAATTATTACATATTATATGTTTAACTTTAGTAAAGGAACTACATTTAGTTTTTCAGCTCGAAACACAGGTTTAGTTCCTGAGTTTGAGCACAAAAACCGATGATTTCATAGATTTTAAGAATTAGAAAATGGTAAATATTCATATGAATTGTTAGGTTGATTCTGTCCAACTATCATCGTATTAGAAAAGGTGTTAAATATGTTCCTGTAAAGACGCCCCCGTACCTCACACTTCCTCTCAGACTCGGCGCTGTTGATGTTTCCCAGGTTTTGCTCCACAGTTTTCTTCGGGGGTCTCTTTTTCTTCGGCTGCTTGGTGGTCGCTTCACCGTCCCCGTCGTTTTCATCATCCTTTGAACCCTGGTCTGGAAAAAAAGGACACAAAAAATGTCAAATATTGGATTCAATTTGTAGGAAAAAGGTGATAAATCCTGCATGCTATCTCCAGTGGGATTCAGTCTATTAAAAATTGTAATCCGACAATGTATGAAAATACACATTGGAGAGGGTCTCACCTTCTCCAGGTTTGGTCTCGGCCCCCAGACCCCCCAGGACCCTGTAGGCATCGGCATGAACAGCATCTACCCTCACAGCATAGATCTTAGTGCTGGCATCCAAAGTACCAGCTGCCACCTGCAGGAGGAAAGCACACAGAACACACAGGTCCATTTGAGGTTTTGTAACACTAAGGGGCAATGTGTGACATAATGGGTGTCAAATAAAGAGGAAGGGGATTTTTGTGACAGTTGTTTTTAATTTAGAATAACAGTTTAGTAAAGAAATGTGCAATAAAACAATTACATTAAATATAATATAAAAAAACAACATAAGACGTTTAATAAAAGACTAAAATTAAATAGAATAAAATATGTATTAAAACATTCCAAGATAGATAAAATAAATATATATTTTGAAAAGGTAAGAATTTGTAAAAATGTGCACATTGTATATAAGATTAAAACAATAACTAAATTCAAATATATATGCAATAAAAAATAAGTATTTATACATTATATTATTAATTCTGATAATGATTTTTCCATTGCAACCTCAAATGACACGGCTCATAATCAGACCTTTGTAAGGTTTTTAATCTGAGTGCCACAGATTTGATCAAAGTAAGAAGATTGATTTGTTTGTCAGATAACACACTTTTTAAGTCATTTAACACATGACTGCTCTACTTCACTGGGTTCAAGACCTTTAAAAAGGAGAATGAAAAACGTTTTAGGTCCTAAATCACAGTTCCTCCAAAGAACAAAGAAAGCATACTGGTTTATAAAATGATCAAAACACACATTTTTTTGTTCTACAGGTGATGCAAAGTGTTAGCTACATGTTTTTCAACTTCAGGAAACAAGGGAGTTGTTATAAGAGTGGACAAAAAACAACAACTCATACCTTGAAGTTTGTGAGCTCAGAGTCCTTCTGTTTGAGAATATCAGCCATGTAATCAATCAGATGCAGACCAAAGGCATTCTTGGTGGTGATTTTCTGCCAAAAAAAGAAGAAAGCCATGCGTAAATATTTGATTTTTCTTTTCAAGTTTTACCACCATTACAGAAAGATAGATATCCAGTACATCTACGTTTAGGGATGATCGATATCGGCCGATACTCACTCTCTGCCGATCGAGCAGGTGCTCTCTAAAAATGCCGAATGCATGACGTAAAATTATGACGTAAAATACATAACACTTTTCTCTGTGCGCGGCAAAACAAGCTCGCCAACATGGCTTCACCAGTCTGGCAGTAACTGGTGTCGAGTGTCCGAAAAAGACAATAAAATAGCGGTATGCAACGTGTGTGTGAAGCAGAAATCCTGCAGCTCCACCCGCTGTGACGGACCGGTGAGCGGAGCAACACACACACTAAGGCGCCGTTTACACGAGGAGAAAACTGCTTGTATCTGCATAGTTTCGCGTGCGTATAGCCCTATTATTTACACGAGGCCGATAGAAACTGACCCCACAAACGATAACGGGTCCCAAGGTGGATAGATTTGCAAACAAAACGCTCTGGGGGGTCAACCGAGTCCGTGTAATCACCTCTATACGAATATTTCCTGAAAAAATAGCGATAGCCCCACCTCTCCTGCTCACTGCTGTAGCAACTATCAAAAATAGCTGTGTTAATTAAACGCACAAGGGGTTCTTGAATGAAATAATATTATAAAAGGCAAACCAGAATTGTTAACGCCCAATATACTCCTTAAACAAAATAAACAGAGTCAGATTTCATGCATTGATCCATTATATTGACAAAGGAGCGATCTCACCCGGTGTTTGTAGAGAATATCTCTCTTTCTAAGAAACATTTACATTTTACATTTAAATCCCGCTCATGCGCAATTCATTTGCCGTCTCGACGCGGGAGAGTGTGGCTGTCTCCTCTCTGCTCTGACTGCAGCTGAGCTGCTGCGGGGTGAGCGCCTGTGAGTACTATGGGAGGGCAGAGGGGCTCACGGCAGCACCCGCGGCTCGTTAACTGCTGAACAATATGTGAGTCTCCAAACACCAGAAAAGTCCCTAATAACACCATTACAAGTCGTTAAATTAGTCGTTAGTCGCTTTTGACAAAAATAAGTAGCCGGAGGGTTTGGAAAGCCACCGAATTTAACGAGAAAGTCGCCATGTTGGCAACACTGGAAGGGTAGCCATGGCAACATTGTTGCGCGGCTGCTTCTGGGTCTTCTTCTGCTGCTTTTGGTGTATTTTGGCGGAAGTTACAGCGCCACTTACAGGCACGGCATATGTACTACAGCGTTTCCAGCGGCCTCGTTTGAACAGACACGTTAAATGAAACTAATGCATGTGAACGGAAGACTTTTTTGAATACGCATACTGTGCATAAACGCAAACGGTCCCGTGTGAGCGGGGCCTAAGAGTTAGACCTAACACACTTAGCTATTTGATCTATCTCTGGAACAAGATAAACTAGTTATACATATATTTATTCTTCACTGTCGGGTCACTCATTACTGGATCAGTGAGCTGCAGGAGATACTGACAGGCTGTCAGGAGAGAGAGAGAGGGGGAGAGAGAGAGAGAGAGAGAGAGAGAGAGAGAGAGAGAGATAGAGAGATCGAGAGATAGAAGAAGAGATAGAGCGAGAGAGAGAGAGA